>NC_081561.1:101577661-101666626 GCF_022355385.1 Mustela nigripes
GTGGTGTAAGGAAATGGTCCAATTTCATTTTTCTGCATGTGGCTGTCCAATTTTCCCAGCACCATTTATTGAAAAGGCTGTCTTTTTTCCATTGGACATTCTTTCCTGCTTTATCAAAGTACCATCCATCTTTTTCAAAGAAATGGAACAAATAATGCTAAAATGTATATGGAACCAGAAAAGACCTCGAATAGCCAAAGGGATATTGAAAAAGAAAGCCAACGTTAGTGGCATCACAATTCCGGACTTCAAGCTCTATTACAAAGCTGTCATCATCGAAACAGCATGGTACTGGCACAAAAACAGACACATAGATCAATGGAACAGAATAGAGAGCCCAGAAATAGACCCCCAAATCTATGGTCAACTAATCTTCGACAAAGCAGGAAAGAATGTCCAGTGGATACTGTTTAAAAAGTGTCATTTCTGCTTGGCTGTCAGGTCAGTCTTGTGCCTTGGGCTGCGTCAAAACCAGTAATTGATGCCATCTTGTGATTTGTGCTCCTTGTTTCAAAATTGAACGTAGGAATAGAAAATTTGAGATATAGTAAGACTAACAGATTAGGAAATTCCTATTGTAAAGATAGTTGTTCGCTCACAGTTTCCAAGAGGCGTGCAATTCTAGTGAGGGCTGCCTGGGAAAGTGTTAGGGTTGGTTGCAGGGTCTAGGGTCCAGGGAGCAGGAGACCTATGGATAAGAATCTTTATTGTGTTTTCTGTGGTAAGAAATACAAATCAGAGTAAGCAGGTTTAAGACTGGATAATTTGAGTAATTTCAACACACTCTAGAGTACAGGGCCTGTCCCTAGTTGTCTGGTGTGTGACCCTGGTGATTAGAGTGGATGCGTAGTGGCCCAGAGTGTGAGAATCCAGTAAGCAAGATACTTTAGGTGGGCGCTCCAGATTGATTTGCTTTTGAAAAGCACACTCAAGGGCAAGTAGTTTACTGTCTCTAGGAATTAGCTAACCCTGGAAGGGATAGTCCCTCTAGGGTCAGCAAGGCCCCAGATGTTAAAGTATCAGAATACAGAGAATAGATACGGTTAATTCAATCCTCAGCTGTGCTTCTGAGATATTGGTTATAGAAAAACTGCTGAGATCACATTTCTCATCCATCTGGGTTGTGCCTGTTCTCTTGAATCAAATGACAGATTTATCTTCAATCAATTGTTTCTTATCCATTTCATATAGTTTGCATTATATAGAATAGAGGCAAAAGTATGTGTATATTTTAACTTCTTGATTTTTATCTTCTAGGAGAAGATATGTACCTATCTATGTCTGTCTATCTATCTATCTATCTATCTATCTAATATAGATATAGACATTTAAATGTAACAAAATGGTTCTCAGTTGGGTATAGTTCTGTTCCCCAGGAGGACAATTGGCAATGGCTGGAGACACTTCTGGTTTTTGCAACTGAGGGGAATGCTAGTGGGTAGAGACCAAGGATACTGCTAAACCACCTACAATGCACAGAATAACCCTAACAACAAGTAATTATCTGTCAATAGTGCTGAGGCTGAGAAACCCTGTTATAATATAGTAATTATGAATTCACGTCCTATTTTCTCACCTTCTCAGCTTGCGAAGACAGAAATTTGGAAGCTATTTCTGTTATACCAATAAAGAATATAGCATAAATTGAGAAACGAGTCAGGATTCTGATTTTTCCCTGGCTGTCCACATCCTTCCTGCTCCTTGCCTGGTTCTAGAGACAGAAATCAGCCCTGTATAGATCTAGAACTCAGATTACTATGTGTCAGGTCTGTGTTACAACTGCTAGATTACTTAGAAAGAACCTTCAAATTTGTTTATATACCTGCTGAAAAAGAATAAGAAAAAGCAGATGCAAAAGGTCATGATTTGGAAATACTAACCTATTCCACCTTCAGTGAATGAATCTTTGCTGAGTGAGAACCATGAGTCTGATAAACTCAGAGCATTGGGAAGTGCGGATGTTGTTTATTTTACCTGAAGCTTTCTTTTCAGTAACATTCAGGTAGAATTAAAAGATGGCATCATTAGTGTTGCTCTCTAGTCTCTTTCCATAGGGCATTCAAATAGAGGTTAAAAAGTAAAACCCAGAGATCAATAAGGACAAGAAAAAGAAATTATATCAATAGAGGGAAAGTGGAATTCGTGAAAGAGAAGGGACGCCAGAGTTTGGAAACTCCAGCAAAACAAAACAACAACTGTATGGGTCTACATCTTCCAGATAACACCTGTGAGCCCAAGAATCATAGCGCCCAGCAGGCTAGGGCCCTGAGAGTTTTTCAATCCAGAGCACTGAGGAATTTTTTTCCTTCTGAGAAGCCTGTGTCTCCAAATCCACAAAGCAAGACAATGAGAAAATTATATGTGTGTGTGTTCGTATGTGTGTGTATAATTTTATAATACGATCTGTTTTGAAAAGCTGTATAAACTTATATAAAAAGTGTAAATCAGGGAAACCTGGGTGGCTTGGTGAGCTAAGCATTTGTCTTCTGCTTACGTCATGATGCCAGTGTCCTGGGATCAAGTCCTGCATGGGGCTCCTTGCTCAGCAGGGAGTCTGCTTCTCCTTCTCCGTCTGCCTCCTGCTCCCACTGCTTGTGCTCTCTCTCTCTGTTAAATAAATAAAATCTTTTAAAAAGTGTAAATCATTTGAATATTTCAGTTCTCACATTTATAAAATAATATAAATCTTCACATATTTGAATATTTTTATAAGCGGATTGTATGGATACATTTGTGGATTTCTTCCACATATGGATTGACTGAGATGGAAATAACATGGATCGTATTTATAAAAGGAAGCTGTGATTTTTACACCTGTAAAGCTTTTTCAGACACAGATTGGTGGGCCCCACCCCCAAATTTTCTGATTCAGTAGGTCTGGGGTAGGACCTGAGAATTCACATTCCTAACAAGATGTTGCTGGTGCATGACCCCATTTTGCAAACCAGTGGTTGATAAATTTAATGACTCCCCTCCATGAGGTCATTTTACTGCAACCCTGGCCCATATGGATTATTATTCTCATTTTATACAGTGGACACAGAGGCTCAGAGGATTAAGTAGATTACCCAAGCTCACCTAAATGATGTGACAAGAAAGGGCAACAGGAAATTCTCTTCTGATACCAGGTTTCTGGTATTCCTTCTTTGATAGATGAGGTTATTCTATCATGCTATTTGATCATGCTTTATTTTGGAGGGAAGAGTTTTGCTCTATGTATTATTTCCTCCACTGTTTACAGTAGGTGCTATATTTATGTCTGATCTAAGCGGTTTCATTATTTCTTCATTCATGAATGAGACATTGTCTGCAAATTGAATACAAGTCTTAAATATATAATAATACACAGAAGCCAAGTTTCGGAGAGGGCATGGATGACATTTTTATTGCTTATTTTAGACACAGTGGTATTTGGTCTGGTGTCACAAGTTCAATAGTATGACACTGCCTTTATTACTAGCTATGGACTTGGATTCCAGAGATTGAAGCAAAAGAAATTTGGAGGTTGGAAGTGAATTGACTTTTATTTAATGTTAATGAAATAAGCTGGGCACTTAAAAAAAAAAAGATTATTCATTTATTTATTTCACAGACAGAGATCACAAGTAGGCAGAGAGGGTTGGGTGGGGAGCAAGCTCCCTGCTGAGCAGAAAGCCCGATGTAGGGCTCGATCCCAGGACCCTGAGATCATGACCTGAGCTGAAGGCAGAGGCTTAATCCACTGAGCCACCCAGGTGCTCAAGCTGGACACTTACTAAGCTCATTATTTCACTTGTTTTCAATAAGGAGGACAGAGGGAAATTGAGACTACAGCAAGATATGGATGTGCAGGCAAATTAAAGCATCCTTCATGAAGAATAAAGGCCTTAATGAACAAAGATGAATTTTGGGATTTCTAATATGCTAGTATATTATATTTCAGATTCAAATTGGGTAGCAATGGATCCATGCCTTTTGCAATATTATCTTGTGATACAAAATTATGCCAGTTGATGACTCCTGTTTTTAGAGTTTGGGAGCTCTACGTCTTTCAAGTCTAAATTGTTAAAGTTTTTAAAAAAATTTATACACACACACATACATATATATACATGTACTTATATGCATATATATAATATATATATATGTGTTCAGATTTATTTCCAGGCACTCTGCCTACTTTTGTTCTGGTCTTTCCATTTTTTTCTTTCTTTTTCCCTCCTTCATTGCTCAAGTCCAACACAAACGGTTCCCTTTCAACACACAGTTCTGCTCATAATTTAAGATGGAAATAAGGCTAGAAAGGCATTTTCTCATGCTATTTCTAGGACACCTCAAATTCAGCTTTGCCTGTAGGGCAATTCCTATGGAAAACCCAACCCAAAGCTTCTGGAAAAACCTAACCAGTGTCTAAAGAAGTTTTAGATTCCACGGCCCGTTTGCCATCTTCTCCAGTGAATAACAAATTGGCTGGACTGTATTGCCATGACAAGACTATCATAGCAGTAAATTTTATGGAATAACTCAACCATAATTACAAAGAAAAACCAACATAGCAATAAAGCAATTTTAAAGAGTATTTCTCATTTAGACCAAATTTTCTATTCTCGGAAAATGGTCATTCTAAACCCAAGAAGGGTCAGCATGCAGGAGGCAAACAAGTAGACCGCTGATGTGTTCTTTAAAAAGCACCTCTCTTCACATGAGGGCTCGAATTTTAGGCTGTAAAAATGCATCCTCAAATTTTATGAGAACAAAGGGTTTCTAGAGTTGTGACAGCATAGAATGTGTTCTCACAAGAGGATCTTCCTGTTCCATAAATGTATGATTGTTATTTATATGCAAGGTCTCTGCTTGCCTTGCAAAAGTTTGTAGTTTGAAGATAAATGCTGAAAGCACAGGGTTCACCATTAAAGCTGAATGTTAGTTTAACAGCTTAACTTGCCCTCCTTTTGTTCTAATGGGGCAGTAAGTATGCTGGTCTCCCCGCCCCCATCATTAGTATGTCCAAATTTCAGGACTAATTGCTTCAAAAAATAATCTATCACTTTTTAAATGTCTTTAACCACTTTTCCTCTTTATTATTCTGGTAACACTTTATTAAACACCTCTTTTGTGTATAGTTCACTTTGTTTAAAAATTTTCATCATACCACTGAAGCTTCAAGTTGAAATTTCTTTGTCTCCATTAACTTTAAAATAAATTCACAATGTCTTCTTGATGCAATAGTCATTGGTTGTTTTGACTTGGTACATCATTGTATATTTAAAAAATGTTATATCTGTTTTAAAAAAAAGTCTGCATTTTCATAAGTTCTACCACAGAACTATGATGGAGATGTAGAGGTGAATATTTTGTCCTTGCAGCAAGAAAACCCAAAGTAGACTCGAACCCTATGTGCTCTTCTGGTGCTTTGTTATTACCTGGACTTCTGCAAGGAAAAAGCAAAGGTCTGTCTTAAGTTGGGACCTATACTCTTTGTCCCAATCTCCAAACTTCTCTGGCATTGAGGGCCCCAGGTTGGAAAAGTAGAACAAGCAATATAGCTTAGTGGTTAAGGGCATGGTTTATAGTGCCAGATAGAAAATTTGGTTCAAATCCATGTTCTTTTGCTCCTTAGCTATGTGACACTTGGGTTCTTATTTGCACTCAGTTGCTTAATTTTTTTCCTCCGAATATTCTTATTTATTATTTTGAGAGAGGAGAGAGAGAGAGAGATTGAGATCAAGAGTGGGTACAGGGGCAGAAGGAGAGGGAGAAAGAGAATTTTAAGTAGACTCAAGACACGGTAGGAGACCGACGTGGGGCTTGATTTCAGGGCTTCGAGATCGTGACAGGAACTGAAACTGAGTCAGATGCCCAGGTGCCCCTTAGTTGCTTTACTTGTAAAAAAAAAAAAAAAATGGGATTATACTGGGGCACCTGTGTGGCTCAGTCAGTTGGTTGAGCTTCCACCTTTGGCTCAGGTCATGATCTCAGGGTTCTGGGATCGAGCCCCATATTGGGTTCCCTTCTCAGCGGGTAGCCTGCTTCTTCCTTTCCACAACTCTTTGCTCTCCCTTGCTATCTCTGTCTCTCTGTCTCTCTCTCAAATAAGTAAAAAAAATAAAATCTCTTAAAAAATGGGATTATATAATTTCCTATTCAAAGTATTCTCTTGAACATTAACAAGCAAAAATGGGTAAAACATCAGGCCTAATGACTGGCATAGAACAAGAATATCATATAGAATAGCTCTCGTTGTGTGTAAGTTACCTGATTCAGTGGCAGTATTGTTTTAATTTATATTATTAACATCTGTTGTGGTCAGAACCATTCTAGCATTACCCTACTTCTTCTTTCCATATTTATTTCTCCAGGCTTCTGATGTATTTCTTCCATGACTCAATTTGACAAGTAACTAATTTGATGATGGCTAGGGAGAAAGGCAGTCTCTAAGTCCTCCCAGAATACATGGCTTTTCTGCAGAATTGGTTCCTACTTTGTTTTCAAGGAACCCTGAAGGGAAAGTTGGGTTTTGACATCCAAGTAGGAAGAGTTTAGGAGACAGATTAGCTTCAGTGCATGCCTATTAGTATGTAAATGACACTGCTGCTCTCACCGCCCAGGCTCCATATACAAAGAAATCGCTGAGCAGTCCTGCCAATTTGTTGACCTAACTATTCTTTGGGTAGAGGCCTGCACTTTGCTCAATTTAGGGGATACATAGTTTGCAGGCCAGAAGAAAATTTCAGGGCACAAAATATTAAAGGAACTTTGCCGTTATCCTGAGTGTGTCCCATAAATTTCTGAACACTGCATGGGGATGAAAAATGGGCAGACTGGTGACGGGGAAAGTGGAGAGATGTGATTCTGGCTCTCCTCAAACCTCTCTGACTCTTAGGCCCCCAATTCTTCTCCTTGCTCATTCAATGCTGAAATTTCCAGGGTTCCTTCCTCACACTAGCGCTCTTCTCACTACACACACTCTTGACTGATCTCCTCGACTCTTGGAGTCTCCATGACCACTTGCATCTCCCTCTCAGACATTACCCTGATACTCATATTCTTAGTTCTGGCTGCTGGCTGGGTGTTTTCTTCTATGAATTTTGTGGGCTGCTCATTTTCTGTGCATGTCAAAATTAATCTTTTGTGGAACCAACTCAACCAGTTCTTCTCCCTGTCATTGGCAGAATCTCTTACTGTCCACCTTGTACCCACCTTAGAAATCTGGGAGTCATCTCTGGGTCCTTCCTTCCCTTCAGCACCCATACCCATTAGGATCTGACAGTTTTACTTCTGACTCATTTCTTCAATCTGTCTCTTCCAACCTGTATCCTAACCATTCAACGGATATTGATGTTGTTATTACTATTACTAATTAATTTATTTTTACACTCTTGGCAGTAGACTTCTAGCCAGATCTATCTTCCATACAGCTTCCAGAGTGGTGGTTCTGAAATGTAAATCTGACCATGTTTCTCCCAGTCACAAGATAGAGTTCCAACCTTTAAGGTGACATAAAAAGCCTTTCATGATCTGGCAGTGACTGGACACTCACTGTGCACACTTGATGCAGTGAGAGGCATCCCCCTATATGGAGAGGCAGATGGATCCCTGCAGTTGGTGGATGACCTCATTCTCTACCTCCTTTTCTGTTGTTGTTGTTGTTTTGAGTTTTTGTCCTCAGCCTTTTATGCTGTTCCTCACCTTTCTCCCTGCCTAGCTCCTATACATCCTCCAAATATTGGGTGAGATTATCATTTCTCCCCAAAGGCCTCATTGAACTGATTTCCATTTAGGTTGGATTTATCACCATGTGGGTTCTCCAGAAGAAGACCCCGAGAGGAGAATTCATGTGGAAATATTAAGAAAACTTCCCAGGAATTACCAACAAGGGTAGTGAGGAAGTGAGACCAGGAAGAGAAAAGAAGAAGACATATAAAGCTGTGTTATCATCCAAAGTCCCCACTAAGGGTAACTTTGACTCAGGTTCACAGGTGCATTCTGAAAGAGCATACCTAACATCACAGAGTTGTCTTGATTGGCCTGAGGGAGAACTAGTTACAGTTCTGCATCTTTAGTCATTGTTAAGGGTTCTTCTCCAGAAGAATGTAAATTCTCAGGTATTTTAAGCACTATGTGTAAATCACCAAGCAAGGGTTGCCTGTTATTAGTAAAAGTACATTCCAAGAGAATGTGCATAAAAATGGAAAAGGGATCAAGGAGTAGAGATGGAGCATCTGCTCTTGGATTCCATTCTGATGGTCCTACAATATCATGCTATCCAAAAAGTGAGGTTTATTTAGCTTTCTGCAGCAAGGGGAATGCACTGCAGAGGAACTTCTGTGCATCTCAGTGATACAGGGTGGGGCGGGGGGAGCTTTTCACAGGGTCAGGCTTATGCTATAGGATTCTCTGGAGGGATGAGGGAAGTGGCCATCAAATTTCTATTGATGTTGTCAAGGGTTGGAGCATCCCAGCAGGTGGTTGTCTCCATGGTCTTTGTGCAAGAAGCAAGAAGAGTGAAGTGGGGCTTTGGATGTCATTGGGGGAAGCAACAGTTGACTCAGAAGAAAGTGTTAGTCATTGTGCAGCTACCATGTGTCATTCTAGAAATGTCATTCTAGACAAGTCATACTAGAAATATTGTTCTCGGTTGGCCTTGGCCTTGCTTAATTGGAAATACTATTGAGATTCCATTAGGAAACATCATAGTTCAGTTACTAGCAGGACTGACTTTCACTTTCTCATTAATCATCACCATCATGAGTTAGTCCATAAATCCTACCATATAGGCAAGATCAAAAAAATAACATATTACTTACTTTCACGGGGTTATGCTTTAAAATGATTTCTCCTAAAACAGAGATACAGACAAGCTTACAATATATCACAGTTACTTTGTTGGGTGGGTGTAGATACAATGTTCCCGTTTGTATTTGAAGTATCATCATGAGATTTTGGGCAGAGGGCTGGGGCTGATGATCTTCTTGATGTAACAGCCTGGTACTCACTTAATGCACAACTGTGCTTTCTTGGAGATGGGGAGGGTGTAAGGGGATGCAAACCAAATGTTTCTTCTTTTAACATGGGCCAGATTTCCAAAGTGACTCTTACTTGCTCAGTCAAACTCAATGATCAGTTAAAGTCCCTGCACAAAACAGATGGCATGGTAAAACTGAGTAATTTCAAGAGAGTGTAATAAAGGGGTCATTTAAAAAGATGTGGGGAGGGTACAGGGAAATCACATAGGTGATCTAGGACACAGCACACTGAGTGCAAAGGGCAATATAATAAGAAAGTGACTTTCGTTCAAGGGATTCTGTAAGGTGGGTAGATTCTCCTCTGAAAAACCCAAGAGAAAAATGCCTAGACTTCATTCTCCATATCCTACTGGTGTTCCATTGACTGACATAGTTGGAAGGCAGGGAGCAGGGAGCTTTTTGATAAAGTACATAAAAATCAACCTCCTGGGACACAGAATAGGGTGGATTAGGGTGGAAAGTGAATCTGATGGGGGCAGATGGAAGGAATCTGGCACAGCTTATCAAGAAGTCTCTGAATTTGCTGTTGTGTGAATTGTCACACTTATGTCAACATAGAAGACTATGAATCCAATTAACTCAGGGGAAGGACTGAAGTGAATAGCAATGTTTTCTAGGTGTGTGTGTGTGTGTTTTAAAGATTTTGTTTATTTGCTTGACAGACAGAGATCACAAGTAGGCAGAGGCAGGCAGAGAGAGAGAGAGGGGGAAGCAGGCTTCCCGCTGAGCAGAGAGCCCGATGCGGGGCTTGATCCCAGGACCCTGGGATCATGACCTGAGTGGAAAGCAGAGGCTTTAACCCACTGAGCGACCCAGGCGCCCCTGAATAGCAGTGTTTTGGAACCTGCTGCATTTGACCATAAATTATTCTTCTGAAGATTACTGGAATGGCTTTTACCAGATTGCAATGTCTCCAATTACAGGTAAAATAATAGATGTTGTGAAAAAAGAAACTTGGATTGCAGTCATCTGTGAAGATATCTTCCATCAACTTATCTCTGAAGTATTTGTACTTGGATCATTTTACAGTAGTGTATGAATCTGCTAGAGGATTGTTCTGCAGGTAATTCACGTATAGACGTTTAAAAATTTTCTATAAACCCAGTATCTGGGTAGAATTAAGACCCCTATAAAAAGCAAAGAAAGAGACTTGGGCATCATGTATAGAATTTAAAGAATGTAGTTTTGAACTGAAAAACAATCTATTCTACTTGGATGGAAAAATGATTGAGTAAAAAACACTTAGCAGTTATCTCATGGGCAGGTTTTACTATCAAGGTCTCAGAAGTAGTTGAGAATAGAGAGAGGGTGTTTTTTGGGAGCACGGTGAGAAATACTTCTGAACTGCTTTTCAGGGAAAGATCAGTGGCAAATAAATTAGGTGAAAAAAATCAGAGAGGATGACTACCTAAGCAAGGCAGTCTATATTAATATCTACATTATTTCCTTCTTTATAGAGCAAAAGAATAAAGATTATAATGTTGAAATATGGTGATATGATAAATATAAAATGACTCAGGTATAAGGTCCTTTAGGGGAATGGAAACTCTTCAAAGTTTGAACAGGAAAAGTTCTTGAATTTTTATGAAATGGATAAGATTAAATGCATACATGTGAAACAGCACCTCTAGGGAAAATAGGGAAAATATTTTTTCCTGATTATAGGTATGAAAGAAAAGATTGGAACGTTTAGTCTAGAGATGCTAAGAATAAAGAGGAAAAATACATGTGAGAAAAAATAAGGAAACTGGTAAATAAATATCACTATGAATTCAATGGTACATTTAGACATTTAGATCTTCTTTTTAGAAATATGTGGCACATGAAATATATTTAGAAGGCATGACCAAAGCATAGAAAACCTTTCAATAACAGTCACCCACCTCAGCCCCTGAACGTCTGTGTGCCCTAGGGCAAATTTCTGTATCTGCATCTGCCTTATGCCAGTTTCTTATCTGTGAAGGATAGAGTAGAGGTAGTTTACCTTGAAAGGTTTTTCTAATACTAAGTACACACTACACTAAAAAGCCTTGTATGCTATCACAGACCCTAACCCTTATTTGTTTATTTAATGAGGTGTAACTCACAAGTAGTCAGTTTGTATGTGTACAGTTCTTACATGCAGAGCTCAGTAACTTTTTATATGCCTCAGTAATCACCACCCAAATCTAGACAGACTATTTCCAGCACCCGAGAAGGTTCCTTTCTGTCCTTTCCCAGTCAATATCCTTTTGCTTAAAGGTAGACACCTAATGTGATATCTACTTCAGTAGATTAAATTTGCCTGTTTTTGAACTTCATATGTACAGAATCATACAGTGTTGATTTACTTTTTATCTTTTTAAAAGATATATTTATTTGTTTTAGAGAGAGAAAATGAGAGAGAGAGAGCGAGCACGCAAATGGGGGAGGGGCAGAGGGAAAGAGATACTCTTTAGCAGACTCCCTGCTGAGCGTAGAGCTTGATGTGGGCTTCATCTTCTGACTCTGAGATCATGAACTGAGCCAAAATCAAGAGTCGGACATGACTGAGCCACCCACGCACCACAAATCTTACAATATTTAAAATATCATTATTTAACTTAGCTATTAGTGTTATTCAAAATAGATAATCTTAACGTTAATTGATGTTAATCACCTCCGTATGGTGCTATACAACTTTATGTGTTCTCTGTGGTTTATGCAGCTTAGGTGATTCATGTAATTTTACTTAATGTGCCAAAGCTACTTGGGTAATCTTCTTCCAGGTGGCAATATCCTCCCATCTCAACTATCACTGCCCAATTCTCATTCAATTTCAGAATCTAGTGCAAGTCCACCGTCTTTGTGAAGCTTTTTCATAATAACTATTCCAGTCCACATTACTGCTCTGTTTTTTTGATCTCTGTGTAGTTCTTAGACCATAATACTTAGCATAGATATTAATCATACAGTGCTTCATATTATTTAGCTGTTCCACATATTTGTAATGTCTGCTTTCTAAAAAATTGCGTGTGCCAATGAAAAGAGTTTCATTTATTATTATTATTATTTTAAATCCCAGAATAATGTAAATACCATTGAAAGTATGCATATGTGAGTTATTCTCTCTGTTATATAATCACCAGAAAAGAATGTGGGCTCTACAGGCAGACAGCCTGATTTGTACTGAGGCTCCTATTTATAGGCAGTGGGCTCATGGGCAATTTATCTAACTAACTCTATTAAGCTTTAATTTTACCATCTCTAAAATAGAACTCATGGCAGAATTTATATATGCATAGGTGCTCAGAACTTTTTATTTTGCCTCAGATTTTCAATCTTCTATTCTATTGCAAAACCATTCTTTGTATGTGGTTGGATCACATTTCATTAACATTGTTCTTAGAATTGAGCTAGTGAATTGTGTTTGAATGATTGTCCCTCAGAAAAGAATTTCAGAGTAACCCATTGAGATGATCAATTAAAAAAAAACTCTCTTTCCCATTTAGACCCTTATCTGTTGGTTTTAATCCATGTTACTGGATGGAATTGTCTGCATTCTGATGTAGCATTTACCAGGCTCCTAAGAGGTACCAGAGCTATGATAAGGCATTGTGTGTGTTGGGGGGTGGGTGTCATTGCTGTGTTAGGTTTTTAGGAGATGACTTAAGTACTGAGTAACAGGTTAATGGGGATGATATAAAATATCACTATCTGAATAACTAGAGTTGTTTTTTTCTAAAAGTGTTTTGTAGCAAAACCTTTGAAACTAATGAAATTAGAAGTAAAGTATTAGAAAAATGTTAAACTATATATATTTCCAAGTGACTTTCCGCTATGTTTAAACTCCAGGAAATGAGATATTTATTTGTATCCAAAACTTTAGGAATGAGTACATAATTTGGTTGAACAGTTTCTAGAGGAAAATTAGGCCAACATGTATTAAAATTACTGAAAGGCTATTCTTTTGAGGATTATGATTGAAATGAATGATATACTTCATTATATATATCCTACATATATTCTAAAAGTATTAAGATCATCTTATTTTATTTCATTTTTTAAAAGAGATTATATTTATTTATTTGACACACACACACACACACAAACACACACAGAGTACAAGCAGAGGAAGCAGCAGAGGCAGAGAGAGAATATTCTCTGCTGAGTAAAGAGCCCGATGTGGGGCTCAATCCCAGGATCCTGGGATCATAACCAGAGCTGAAGGCAGATGCTTAACTGACTTAGCCATCAGGTACCCCAAGACCATTTTAAATTAAGCCTTGAAATGCAGGGGTTGGGAAAGATGGAGCACATCACCACACAATAACGTGGTCACAATATGGGGTACAAATCCGTGCTGTGGATCTTTTCCTGACTCAGCCTCATGCTCAAGTGAGCATATCATTAAAAAGAACAATAACAACAAACAAAACAACAAAAACAATAAAAGAACTTTTCATGGACTCCCAGATGAATGTGGCTTTCTTTCCATATTAGAACTAATTGAATTCTGACATAATACTCCCTCTCCTTTGTTCCAATTCTTTGGTATTTATATAGCAATTTTGGTCATATTTTGGTAATGATGTAGATTTATGGAGGATTATAACAGATGATTCATACAAAATCTTTTTTTTTTTTTTTTCATTTCTGGAATCCTCTTGGCATGACTTCCAAAACTCAGCCACTAATAGAACATAAATATAGAGTGGCTATGTTTCTATTTCTAGAGAAAAGAGTAGTAACTATAAGTACTAAAGACCAGGGGTGGTTGGATTTTGGTACTTCCAAATTGGCAAAACATACTCATTTGCAACTTTTTAGGGTCATGTTCATTCTGTGTTTATCTTGGTGCTTTGTAATAACATGGCTGGCCTTTGGCAGCTCTGTTTGTATATACATTCTATATTTTTTCTTCATATTTTTGGAGAGATTCATTTGGGTTCTAGGAACATTCTGGGAAGTTTAGGACTGAACAGGTGTAGAGCAAATATGTAAAACTTCTAGATGTTATTTTTGTTAAACCTGATGACAAAATCGTAACACCTCTTTTCCCAAGACATCTAGTGCTTGGTGCCTAGTATATTCACTAGGTAACATGCTATTAAAATTGCAATTGGACTTCATTTTGATATTCTCTCAGTGGAAATAAATCTTTAATTTTTAAGGGAAAGGAGAACCTGTCCCAGTACGTGAAACTGTATAGAAAAAAAAAAAAAGAGACTACATCAACCCAAATATGTAACTTCAAATTTGTCATTTAAAATTGTTTATTTTTAATCTAAACTTGAAAACAACCAATGCCCAGCTTCCTTCATGCTTGGAAAGGGAAATCAATTCACTTTTTTTTTTTTTTTAAAGTACGATTTATAATCCTTTCAACATTCACCAAATCTTTACTGAGGATCTGCTAGGTACCAGATCTTTGTTGAGGCCCAGGGATTCAGTAGAACAGATACAGATCCTGGTTTGGCCTCCGAGAGCTTATAAAAGACAGTCATATATTTTTTTTTATCTTGCAATGCAATTTATATTCTCACATATGACCAGCTTTTCAATATAATATGTGTACATATATATATTCTTAAGTATATGACATAAATGATAACTGATTCATTTGAGTATGTAGTGACTCAATATATTATGCTTAGCTTTTTTTTATTGAGGTAAATTGACATATAATGTATTGGCTTCAGGTATACAACATAATGATTTGATATTTGTATATATTACAAAATGATCACCACAATAAGTCTAGTTAACATCCATCACCACCCATAGTTACAAAAAGATTTTTTTCTTGTTATGAGAACTTTTAAGATTTATTATATTAGCAACTTTCAAATAAGCAATACAGTGTTATTAATTATAGTCACATGCTATACATTACATTCCCATGACTTCTTTATTTTATAATTGAAACTTTATTCTTATATTTTTTATTTTTTAAATTGTTTTAAAAATGTTTTTGTATTTGTTTGGGATAGAGACAGAGAGCAAGTAAGACAGAGAACATGAGTTGGGGAGGGGCAGAAGGAGAGGGAGAAGTGGGCTCTCTCCACTGAGCAAGGAGCCAGTTTCGGGGATTGATCCCAGGACCCTGGGATCATGACCTGAGCCAAGGGCAGATGCTTAACTGACTGAGCTACCCTGGTGACTGTATAACTGGAACTTTATTCCTTTTGACCACCATCACCCATTTTGCTCCTCCCTTCCCACTTCTGCCAACCACTCTGTTCTCTGTATTTATAAACTTTTTTTTTTTTAATTTGTTTTCACATATAAGTGAGATGGTACAGTATTTGTCTTTCCTTTCTCTGGCTGACTTATGTCACTTAGCATAATACCAAGAGATCCATTCGTGTTTTTGCAAATGGCAAGATTGACTCCTTTTTATGGCTGAATAATATTCCATTCCATATAGCTCACATATGTATCTCCCCTCACACCAGTCAGAATGGCTAAAATTAAAATTTATCTATTCACCTATGAATAGACATTTATGTTTTTCCATATCTTGGCTATTGTAAATATTGCTGCACCGTACATGGGAATACATATATCTTTTCAAGTTAGCATTTTCATTTTCTTCATTTAAATACCCAGAAGTGGAATTGTTAGATCAGATGATGATTCTATTTTTAATTTTTTGAGGGACCTCTAAACCGTTTTCCACAATGGCTGCACCAGCTTATGTTCCCACCAACAGTGCACACGAGTTTCCTTTCCTCTATATCCTTGATAATTCTTGTTATTTCTTGTCTTTTTGATGACAACCATTCTAATAGGAATAGGTGATATCTTATTGTGGTTTTGATCTGCATTTCCCTGATGAAAAGTGATATTGAGTATCTTTTCATACATTTTTTGGCCATTTGTATATCTACTTTGGAAAAATGTCTATTCAGAACTTCTACCTATTTTTCTTTTTAAAATTTCTTTTAAAGTTTTTTTTTTTTAATTTATTTGTGAGAGAGAGCGAGAGAGAGAGAGCACACAAGCAGGTAGAGCTACCGGCAGAGAGAGAAGCAGATTCCCTGTTAGGCAAAGAGCCTGATGCTGGACTAGATCCCAGGATTTGGGATCATGACCTGAGCCAAAGCTTAGACACTTAACTGACTGAGCTACCCAGGCATACCCCTCTGCCCATTTTTAATTAGATTGTGTTATGCCTTGATTTTACGACATGCTTCTTTATTAACTCCCCAGTTATTGATCATTTACATTTTATCACTATCAAATAAAGGCACAACTAATAATTAAATAATGCTATCTATAAATATTCATAAATGAGACAGAATGTGTATACAAATTGTATTTGAAGCCACATATTATAATCAAAAGTGGCCTCCAAAATGATAATTAATATAGCTGGCATTTGCATTTACACAGGACATTTATAGAAATTACATTTATCAAGTTAAGCATATTTATAGCACATGTGGATGCTGGATAATTAAAATAACCTCTGCACAGGAATTTATTTTAGAAACTGACATAGGGAAATATTTTAACCTCCATATGCTTTGAGTAATTGTGATTAAATATATTTTTCTTCTCAGAAGTAGTTATTTCACTTATTTTTAAGGAGAATTCAATACACTTAAATTTGTCCTTTTTCCAGATGTATTAAGGAACTAGTAGATACTGTGACTCTGAGCTGAGGCTTTATTCCCAGCCCAAAAATGTTTAATCATTTTTGTATAATATTGATTGAGTTGGCTTAGGTTAGATGTTATGTTCTCTCATTTCCGTGCCTCCTTTTGAAAAGATAATGAGTGCTGTATTTTATGTATATATACTGTGGTAGGCTATGTGATGCACCATCCCTCTACTTTGCCCCCCTCAGATCCCTCTTCTGGATTACAGAAATTATTCTCTCAGTGGTAGGAGTGCTGTTAGAAGAAGGTCATCAGGTATCAGCCCTCTTTGGGATCGTATCAGATTCCCTGCCTTGAGTGGCCCACATCCAATGGCTGGTCAGCATACAGTATGACGGCCTAGTGGTCTCTGAAGGGCTTTCCAGCCCCACAGCTCCCTGCGGGGCTGGCTGAGGCTGCTGGGGGGCACTGGGATTTGCAGTGCAGCTCAGCTTCTCTGCTATCTACTCTTTCTTCCACAGGTGTTGATTCCAAGAGCTTTCCCACACAAACCTCCATCTCCAAGTATGCTATTTGGGAGATGGAAGGGGTGAAATACACCCATTGAATACTCAGGAGTCAATGTCTTGCTGACATTGCAAATTGAGAGTGAATTCTAGCAGCTATTACTACACAGAAATGTATCCTGATTACTTAATCGATGTAAATGTTAATGAAGATAGAGTATCTTGATTTTATTAATAGTTTCTGATGCTCTAAAACAATCAGCTTCTTAATCACAGATAGCTAGTAATAAATTAAGAGCAGAGGAACAATATGGCAAATAACTGAACACACCAGAAAAATTAAAAAAAAAAAAAGTCCATAGTAGTCACATTTTTCTTTTGTCAAGTCTTAGTGCTATTTTGACCTGCAGATTGAGCAGGCTGTGGTCTGATTTTAAACAAAGGAAAAGATGAAACAGACGCTTGTTAATCATACTGGAACTTCTAAAACAGCTGTTGCTATGGGAGATATTGTCCCAGTATTTCTTTTGAATTTTACATGAGGACATTTACTCCCTCTTTGGCATTGCAAATTACAGGAGTGATTTAGGTAGTTCTAAAACGCATAACTTCCTTTCCCTATTTGAATGCACAGCTTTGCTGTTTTGGCATCGGTTGGAAGGTAATGCCTTTTCAGCAAAGCAAGGGAAACTCTCTGAACTATAATTGCTCACTGAAAACGTGTTTTATTATTAGTACAATTTCTCAAGAAAGCTGTAAAGAATAGAAACTGTGCTTAGGGAGTTAATGAAACAATACCGTTGTTTCCTCAGCCAGTTTTTCCAGGTGCGGCATCTGCCCTTCTCAAACAAAATCTCTAGTTTCGGCCTAGACTAACCCCGGCGCATGTATCAGTGGTCAGACCCAGAGAAGTGGGGGCTCATCCAAGAGAAACAAGATTAAAAATTCAGCAAAAGACAGAAATCTGGACGTGCACCAAGCAACTTTTCATCAGCATGTCTGTCCTGGAGGAAACATTTTCCAGTGGCCTCCTTCCTTTTTCTTTAGAAATGAGCTCAACAGCAGTGTTCCCAGGCACTCGAACAAACGGTTGGCTTTAGGCACCGAGAAGCATTAATAAATGACGCTGTTCGTTAAAGGTATCTTCGCTGCCCTGCCCCCTCAAGTCAAAGTCAAACCCAGCTAAAAGCCAATTCGAGCACAAATTTCTCTGCAGTCCACACGGGGACTCCACGTGATTCTCCTAATGGCACGGGATTTGGGTCAGGCGGAGAGGGCAGATGTGGCAGGCAGAAAGAACACTATTAGAGATGCTGACCTCTGCTAGAGAAATGGCAGAGTTTCCGGGACTCATTAACTGCTGTCTCTCGTTCATTTATTTTCCACTTAGGCTCCCTCCAGCTCCAGCTGTGGATGCAGAAGCCCCGAAGGCCACCGGAGCAGGCCTGGTGCCAGCAGAGGGCGCATCCCCAGCCCGAAGCCAAGGAGGCTTCCTTCCACCTGGCCACAGGAAATGCGCGGCTGCGGGTCGGGCTGCAAGGCTTGACCTCCCTCCGATGTTCTACAGCTTTAGCCGGTAAACTGCCCCCATCAGGCAGGTACATGTGGAGGTCAGAGACACTGAAAACACACAGGGTTCAAGTGTTTTGCACCACGAGGTGTTTACAAGAAAAGGAAAGCCTGGTGAGTCATCCCTCTATTTTTAAATGGTAGCTACTAAGAATGTGTATGTGCACGTTGCCACGCTATGCATTTAAACCCACCAAACATTAAATGTGAATGTGTTCAGAGGATGATGTGGGAACAGAATGCTACTTACCAAAGAACTGTAACAGTGATTTCAAAAAGCTCATGAGGAGGTGGGGAATTCGGTATTTTGCTTGAGCTGTTTGGTTTTTATCCACCTGGGTACCGGTGGGGTGAGGAGGGCAGGTTGTTCAGTATTCAGAAGGAAGCAAGGCACATGAAGGTCACCATCATCCGTAATGCAGAATTACAGCAAACCCTGTCCAAGTGGCAGCTGGTCCATAGGCTGTGTTGCAGGCTGTAGCCTTAAATAAGGGAAAGGAAGCAGGACTTAAGGAGGGCAGAGGATGAGAACAGAAGTGATGCTGGTGGAGAACGCCAGAACAGCCATACTGTTCTAATGCTCTGCCACTCCCCTTCCAATAGGGGTGCTACACAGATTACTTTAAAGTGGTGTTGAACCACATTTCTGCAGAGTCCTTCAACTTGGTGTCATCAGCAAACCAGATGAGCACACCTTCTGTGCATCCCTTGAAGTCATGTAAATACTGATCAGAAGGGGACCTGTTGGTATGTGTCTGGGAATCTTCCACTAGGGTGACACCGTTTCATTAATCAGTATTCCTCAACATAGTAAACAAAATGTAAGTCCTGCTAATTGCCTTCATTCAACTCGCATTTCTTATGTTGTCTATGGGACCGAGACTTACCAAGTGATTTGCTAAAGACAGACACACCTTGCTATTTTTTTTTTTTTCCTCTGAGACAGAAGAGTACAGTGATTAAGCACAGACTTTCAAGCTAGCCCACCTGGGTTTGAGACTTGGCTCAACTATGTACTATTAGTTGTATGTCTCTGAGCAAGTTCTCTTAACTTCTCTGTGCCTGTAAGTTTCCTTATCAGTAAAATGGAATAATAATAATGTGTGGGTTCCTGTGAGGATGAAATGAGTTAGTGACCTGTATGTATGCCCAGAACAGTGCTGAGCCCATACTCACTGCTGACCAAGTGTTGGCCTTGGCTGCCATCATCGGTCGTCACCACTGGGCCACCCACCCCAGACAAATGGTGAGCCTGTTGGCTGTTGGTATTGAACCTGCGTTGATAGCCACCCATCACTGTTCACTCCCCAGTGCACAGAAAATCAAGGTTTAAAAATCAGTTCTAGAATTTTCCTGCAATTTATCCCTGGTGAGGCATCCCTTCTGTATAACACAGTTTATGTGGGCTAGGAAATACTCCATGGGTATAAAATATATAGTGAATATTAGATATCTAAATGATGTGTTCTCCCCAAAATAGCATGTATTCTGCTGAAAGTGGTTTTTTTCTACCAGTAGCTGGAGTTGTCATACTTGGGGAAAAGCGAGTGGCTTTGCCACATTACTGTACGTCCCCAAATAGGTTATTTAACCTCCCTGAGCCCCAGATTTTCACTTTTTTTTCTTATTATGAAATTGGAATGAAAATACACATTTCATATATTCATTTATTCAGAGGCAGTGTATTGAATAACTGGTATGTGTCTTGCATAATCTAGATTTTAAAAGTTGAGCCTAATGTGGATAAAACAAAGTCTTTGCTGTGACAATAAGCAGACAAAAACATCTAATATATTAAGTGATAAAAAGTGCTGTAAGAACATAAAACAGAATAAGGGGCTGTCCCTGAGCAAAGGACAGCAGGTGTGATAGCTTTTCTACTGGTGGCTATTCCTATATTTGAAAATTTTCCAGTCAGAACTGAGAGGTGAGGAAATCTCGTAAAACTATCTGCAGGCCCATGAGGATCTTCTCCAGGGGTCTCCTTTTTGGAGCTCCCTTACCATGGCTTTCAATAATAGGCTGGAGGCCAGGGCAGGGGGGGCTTTCAGAGGGCAGTGGCTCGTCCCCATGTGAGAAACACAGATGATCATGTCCTGAGAAGAAGGGCTTTTGCTCATGTTCATGGCTTCAGTATCTCTTCACAAGAAAAGAAGATAATGATATTTGTAATTATTTCAGCAATGAGTTATTTGCTCCAAAATCACTGAAAATACACTTAACACTGGAAGTGGAAGGTTTTCCCATTGTCACCCTGGGACTCCTTAGGGGACGCATCAGCAGTTCATGGTATTACCTTTATTGGTACCCCGGAGAACTTTCTCCAGAGAAATCTGTGTGCCGGTGGGCCTTTTCACCTCCTGTAGCTTAGAAGGAGCGCCGTGCTACTGGTGACTGTGGCCACTGAAAGTTATTTCTGGGCTATTTGAAGTGCTTCATAAAAGCTCCAGGACACTCGGCAATCTCTGCGCAGCATATGTGGTCTCACTGTGGAAGCCGATGTTCATCTGGCAAGACCCCGTGCAGCACAGTTGGACTGGTTCCTCAAGAAGTGTCAGCAAGGCGCCGTAAGGATTGGGAGGCTGAGCTCTGGTCAGAACTTGTATGTTTTTAGGATCTCTAGGACTTCAAATTGCCCGTGACTGGTACCGCAGACCCCTAGCTGACCGCTCCTCCCGGCATCCTTGCGGCATTTCCATCCTTTTGCTGGGCCCTTATTCTTTTCCAGCTGAAGTGCTCTCCATGTGTAAATCAAAAGTGAAAGTTGGACAGGGAGATTGGACCCAAATTAAGGTCTGTTTTCTTTATTTTCCTTCTCAAATGGAGTTGTCTGAATTTCAAATCATGTCAGTTTGCTTACTCTGGCTGCATTTCTTATTTCTTTGGTTGATTAGTTCTTGATATTAGACCATGGTTTGTCCTAATATTGTGTTCAATTATTTCCAAAGAAACCTTTGGAAATAATTTATTAGGTTTTCAGGGAATATTCTGGGTTTTCCCTTCCAATCTCTGAGCCTTGTCAGTATTGTCCAAAACCTGGATGTCCAAACAGGCCTCCCGTGTAGTATGTTCCCCTGGCTTTACCCCATCAATGTGTTCTACGGAACAGATGCTAGGTTTTTAGATTCGAACTAACACTAATACTAAAGCCCACACTGACATCCTATTTCTCATAAACATTCAAATTTCTGGATGAATTATAGAAAATAATTGTTGTGGACTTTATAAATTGTAAAGTTCTCTTGGGTGAAGGAAATGTGTTACAATGCTCTGAATTTCTCCTTAAATTTGAGCAATATTTTAAGAAGTCATCTCCCCTGGGGCGCCTGGGTGGCTCAGTGGGTTAAAGCCTCTGCTTTCAGCTCAGGTCATGATCCCAGGGTCCTGGGATCGAGCCCCACATCGGGCTCTCTGCTCAGCAGGGAGCCTGCTTCCTCCTCTCTCTCTGCCTGCCTCTCTGCCTACTTGTGATCTCTGTCTGTCAAATAAATAAATAAAATCTTAAAAAAAAAAAAAAAAAAGAAGTCATCTCCCTTGCCAGGCTACCTGCTCGTAAGTGCTTTCCATTTGGACTTTCCAAAGTGCGAGTGGGTTGAGGAAGAACAAACAGTCATCATTTGTTCTCCTCTAGGATTAGATTACACGATAGTTGCTAAGGTGATGTTCTACACAGAGTATGCACTTTCCTCTGTAAATACAGGTTTTAAAACCTCCACAGATATACCCTGGGTCAGACAGGTCAAAAATTTGTGGTGTTAGTTTCTCATAAAAAGGCACAGGCAAGCTCGTGGGTGATGATAGGAATGTAAACAGTGAAGCAGAACTCCTACCAGTGATAATCAGAAAAAAAAAAGACTTAACCGATGCCTAGCAGCCAAGGTACAAAATGGCAAAGCTAAGTGGAAAATGCCTCAGGAGGCAGATTATATGGACCAGTGCATACTGGGACACTGTTTGCTTCTCTCTAGTGACTTTCCATTAACACTATGAAATATTTATAACTCACCCCATTTCTTTTCAGAATTGTCAGCTCATTCCAGGCAGTACTTAATCGTTTGGAGCTTAGTACCTGGTTCCTCTGTTTGTGTTCTGAGAGAGAAAGAATGCTCTGATTTTGGTCTCAGCAATGCCTCTCCTAGTAGGCCATTCTTTTTTTTTTTTTTTTTTTATTTACTTGACAGACAGAGATCACAAGTAGGCAGAGAGGCAGGCAGAGAGAGAGGAAGGAAAGCAGGCTCCTGCTGAACAAAGAGCCCGATGCGGGGCTCGATCCCAGAACCCTGGGATCATGACCCGAGCCGAAAGCAGAGGCTTAACCCACTGAGCCACCCAGGCGCCCCCTGGTAGGCCATTCTTAACTCAAATATTAGGTGGTGAGAGATGCAAAATGGGCGACAGGGGTGGCAGGTGATTTCCTTTCCTTTTTTTTCTGGAACGGCTACAATGAAGATGGGATTAACCAGTAACACTTGTGCAAGGCATTGCTAGCTTCTCTCATGGTGGAAAGGTGCTTCTGAAAGTCGGGGACAGAGAAGAATTGGATGGCCACATCTGCTCCTGGTTAAACTTCCCTTAATTCCAACCTGAGCAGCCTTGGTACTCTCTTCCTTGTTTGCACTCAGAAAAAAGCTTCTTTCTCACAAATGTTTAATCTGCAAACTTCATAGGTTTTTCAAACACTACAGAGTCCAGCACAAAGGGCCTCACTTCTAGCAGCACCTACCACCCAAAGGCCTCAGGGGCTGCTTGTAGAGGGTTACCTGACAAGATCAAACAAACGGATTGAGAAACAGCTTTTTGAAACCTACCCTGCTCTTAAAAAGATTGTAACAAGATGACA
This sequence comes from Mustela nigripes, assembly GCF_022355385.1. Classification (NCBI taxonomy): domain Eukaryota; kingdom Metazoa; phylum Chordata; class Mammalia; order Carnivora; family Mustelidae; genus Mustela; species Mustela nigripes. The sequence goes on from NC_081561.1 coordinate 101,601,147, forward strand.
AGTAAAATCCCCAAGAAGCTTTCTTTAAATTACTTGAACCATTTATAATCTCTAAGAAAGTTACTAAAGTGAATTTTCACCCCATTTCTCTCTCTCCCACCTTCTTCTCAGATTCCCTCATTTAATTTCTTCTCATAATTGGAGAAATGAGCAATTTTCCAATTCTGTTAGAATGTCTGTGAGATGATAAAGAGAAAAAAAGTTAATCAAATGGAAGAATTTGTGGAGGGATATTAGGTTCAGAAATAAATTATTTCAACATGTGAGGTTTTTATCAGGCTGCCAAAGAAAATCCATGCAGTAGGTCACAAGAATAGGATCAGTAGCGGGTAGGCTTAAGTTTCTTGGTTTAGAAAAACTTAAGATGGGTGTTCGGATATTACATTTTCTAAGAAGTTGGGTGGTTAGGAGTAGGGTATGTACTTATGATTATAAATTCAGAAAATAGATTTTGGCGAACTTGATTAGAAGTGAATGTAATAACTATTAATGCCCGTCATAAAAAATGACGCACTATATTTGACTATATTTTGTTTCAGAATTTTAAATTGTAAGTTCTGGGCTAGAAGGAAGAAAATTGAGTTGTAGTGTTGATTTTGTCATTAACAAGTAATGTAATTTTGGTAAAATTCATTTAAATTTTAAGGGCCTCAGTTTACAAAGATGAACATACTGTTGCCTAATTAGATAATTTCTAACCTTCCAGCTCAAAGATTCACTCCAAGCAAAACAGAAATATTTTCAGCTTCATTTCAGACATGTCCTCTGCTTTCTAATTGGATTTGGTTAGAAATGGTACTACATATCTAGATGCTTTGTAGTTTTTACAAATCTGTGCTATAGCACAAGTAATCTTTTACTCCTTCAGCAGAAGTTTGAGGGCTTCTGGGACTAAGAAGAGCAAGATGCATGAACTAAAATTTGCATGTTGCAACCTCAGTTGACCTCTCAAGGTTGTCCAGGAAAAAATTACACTAATTTCTTTTATAAGCAATAAATGCTTTCTGTGTAACTCTGAGTGAAGTGATGTTTTTGTTCTTGTTCTACATTTCTAAACTCGTTCTGAAAATACAACACGCTTACAGGACCATCAGTAAAACAGAATTAGGAAGCTTCGTTAAGTTGGTCACGATAATGAAGAGCCAAAATCATAGACCTTAGAGAGTCTGAGGAAAGCTTTGGAAACTCTCTTCTTCTTCTTCTTCTTTTTTTTTTTTTAAGATTTTATTTATTTATTTGACAGAGAGAGATCACAAGTAGCCAGAGAGGCAGGCAAAGAGAGAGAGAGGGAAGCAGACTCCCCGCTGAGCAGAAAGCCTGATGTAGGGCTCAATCCCAGGACCCTGGGATCATGACCTGAGCTGAAGGCAGAGGCTTTAACCCACTGAGCCATCCAGGTGCCCTGGAAACCCTCTTCCAAGCTCACACACCAACAGGCATGTGCATCACATACATTTACGTACAATCTCAAGAGGTTCAAAAGGCAACGTAATTACTTTCCCTAGAGGGCTTTCAGAGGCCCAGTATACCGTCTCTAAATGTCAGACTTGGCAGTAACTTCTGTCATCTGCACTGCAGCGTTAGAGGCACTTAATGACTAACTCTTAACTTCCATATAAGGGAAGAGTGTAGAGGCATAGATAAAACAAAATTGGTAGATAATTCTCAAATCATTTGTCTTTGATCTCGGAACACTTCTTTTAACTTCTTTTGTTTTGTGCTAATGTGGAAGCCTGTGCTTCTTGAGAACACACCCGTTGATGGTTACCCATCCGTATGGTAAATTGCTAGGACAGAGCCAGCTTGAATTTAAAATATGTGGTGGATGGTCAAAAAAGTGTATGCAAGATATATGGATAATTATGAGCTTTCCAAAGGTTTTTATGTATTAAAAAGCATTTACTCCAAGGAGAAATCTGATCCCATTTTAAAAAGTTGCAGTCATTTTCCTGCAGATAGATGTGTTTACCACAGCATGTGAATAGACTTCAGAGGGTGGCTGCAATTTTTCCTGCCAGATTTTTTTCCTCCTTCCAGATTTTTTGAATAATAATAATAATGATAATAATAACCTACTATATTTAGAGGTATATTCTTCTCTGAAATAGCGTGGGAGAGAACAAAAGGAAATGTTTGGCTTCTCTCCCTTTTCTCTCCCCCACCCACCTTTTCCTCCGTCTCCCTTTCTCTGTGGTCACTTTCTCTTCTTAAATTCTGAAGACAGTTTTCGTGTGGGCCTTATTCCATGTGTTGTTCGGGAGGATTCTTGGGGACGCCCTGAAATAATGCTAAGTCTGATTCTCATGAGAGAGCTGAACAGAGCTTTTAAAGACATGAAACTAACTGTAAGGATTTTGCTAATACTTATTCATGGCACCATGGTAACAATATTCTCCAGTAGATATTATTATTATTATTATTAAGATTTTATTTATTTATTTGGCAGAGAGACACAGTGAGAAAGAGAACATAAGCAGGGGGAGTGGGAGAGGGAGAAATAGGCTTCCTGTCGGGCCTGGAGCCTGATGCGGGGCTCAATCCCAGGATCCTGAGATTATGACCTGAGCTGAAGGCAGATGCTTAACAACTGAGCCACCCTGGGGCCCCTCCAGTAGGTATTATTAAAAGTGTTTTACGAAGTACAAATCAGGACCTTAAGTGGCTAGGTAAATTGTCCCAGGTGGCTAAGGTTGTAAGTGACAGAGCCAGGTCAAACTAGCTACTCATCTACATTCCCTTTGTGTATCTTGAACTTCAACCTCAGGAATTGTTTAGGGCTATAGTAGAAGCTCAATTAATAGTGAAGATTGTTTAAAGAATTTGACTAACTTCTAAACTTCACTGGCTTCTGCATGTGGCGTCCAGCCACACATACGGCCATTTCTCACCCTCTACTCTGGACTGGATGTTGAGCTTTTGTGCTTTTTGAAGCAGAGTAGAGAGCCAGACAACCCCCGATGGAAACTTCATGTCCTGGAACCTATGAAATTGAATGACTTCCTCTTAAATACACATTCTTTGAAGTTGAAGATACAATGGATTAAGACATTCGCATAAGCCTTTTAGATAACAACATGTATTTTAGTCAAATAATAGAAGATGAATGTAGAAATACACCAAAGAGTAGCTGAGCCATTTTTATCCTGGTGTTACCTAATCCAAAGAATATTTGTTAGAAATATCTTGAAGAATTAGGAAATATTAAATGTTGACATTTTATAAATATACTGACTTTTTTTTCCCTCTCACTACTAATGATGTTTTAATCCTGGAAAACATTAAAGTAATTGCAACCAGCTCTTATGTATCAGAGAAAATTCAAAGCCACATTTTTATGTCTGATACTTAAACTTTATAATAGTATCTTTTGTTAGAAAGTTCTAGAATGACCTTCTGTTATTTTTTAAGGCAAAAATTTTTCAATAATGCTGTAATTATCTTTTTCTTCAATAAACTTGTTTATCATTGGTCATTTCTACGATTAGCTCAGATCTTAAGTCTCCTGAATTTTTCAGTATTTATATGAATAATAGCATATACTGAGGAGGTTACCTGGCTTGGTGTTCTGAGACACATCAAATCCTTCATCACATTTTTCTTGCCTTGGTTGTTGGCTATTTGTCTGGATTAAACCAAAAACAAACCAAAACTACAAGTGAGAGATTTTTTAATCCTATTGCTGTTTAGCTATGTTTCCTTGTTTAGATTCCTGCTCCTTATTGAATTGCCTGAATAATGAAAGAAATAATGATAAAAAATATAATTGAGAACAAAATATCTGTCTATGGACATGTATGCTTATGATTCACAGTAGTGTTCTCTGTATCATCATTTACCTCTTGGGTGGTCATTTTAGGAGGTAGAGTTAGGGAATAGGTATCCTGAATTGAGCTTATTGGTTTCTAGACCAGAAACCAGGGTTAGATCTGCCCTAACTTTGTACCTATATCCAATCATTGACTCTAAGGTTCTGAAAAAAGCTTGAAATGGGGGAATCCATTTACATTTGCTTCAGACTACAGGGCACTTCAGATGTTTATGGCTTCCTTGGCTTGCTTTGGCTCTTTTCTCTCAGTACAACTCCCATGATGGAAAACCTCCTCAGACATTTCAGGCTTTTCTCAAATGCTACTGTGAAGGTTTGTGAAACAGGGGGAAACAGGAAAGAAGGGGCAGCCCCAGGAGTACCATATGGAAGAAACATGCTCTGTTGCTCTGCTATGTTTTGGGGAAAGAGGGATGAAGCTATGAGGACAGGATGGTAGAGTAGACCTTCCCGCATATGACACATGGGCCTTAGTAAACAAACTGTGTCGTGTCACAGTGTGCTCTGTTGTACTGGGCTTGAGAAGCCTGCACAGACACTGTAAGGAAAGGTGGCTCATCTGTTTAAGTTGAGGAGAAGGCTGTCGGAAGAGTGAATGAACTCTGGGGGAAAACAGCAAACGTGAAATTCAGCCTCTCTCTAGGCTCTGCAGGCTGTGCGAGCACCTGCTGACCTCTGGGTCTCCAGTAACCCTCAGTTACTTCAGTTATTTCCTTTTAAGCACTTTCTAGGGCAATTTGGAGAACTTGGTGATTTGATAATGGTCCTCAGTAGTATTATTCATTGTCGTTGTGGAATCACCTTTGCTTGAAACTACTTCCCCTGAATAAAGACAGATAGAGGTTTTGTGGAGCCCACTATTTATAATCTTTGGATCCCTCTTTACAAAAAGGATACAAAGTTACAAATACAATATTAGCTACAAGAGTGTTTAGAAAGTCTTAGACTAATTGCTTAGAATGAGAAAACACATTGAATTCAGAAAACTAAAAAAGCAAACAATGATCACAGACATAATAAAATTCAAAAAAATAACACAACATCTATACTAACAAACTCCCTGACACATTTCTGCAGTGCCTTTTTCCCCCTTTATTATTTTTGGCTGCACCACCTTTATTCCACCTGTTAGTTATATTTATAATATACATATACTATACATCTTGCTTCTACATTGTCAAGATTTATATTATTTTTATCATTAGTTGGTAACTATAATTACTAGAGTCATAGTTTCAGTTTTATATTTAAACTGATTTGCTGCTCGCCACCAGTGTTATCACAGTTTCTATATCTCCTTTATTGCCCACTTTCTATCATTGAGGAGGGTCCATAAGTACTCCTATTTCATGAATTCTTTCGTATGGAAAGCCATCAGTTTATTACCTTTCTCCAAGGTTAGACTGAGTGGGCACCATTCTTAGATCTTATTTTATTTTGCTTGTAGAGGTGACCAACTGGTTACTTACTGGCTAGTCCAGCCCACTTCGGTGGAGGTCAACAGAAGGACATGACTGCAGGTTCACCCTTGAGCTGGTAGTTGTTAATCAGAAACTCCTTCCCTGGCTTTGGAATGTACCTTCTGCCCACTGATCCCACACTAGGAGCTGTTTCAGTGCCATAGCCCTGAGAGAGGAAGGTATTGTTGAGGCTATTTGGTCTGAGTATGTGACTATACCAGGTCAAGGCCTCTTTATCAACTGTTAATATTCTGGCTGGCGAGGGCACAGATCTGCTCAGCTTGCCATGTAGGCACCCAACACAAGTCTCATAAGTAAGTACCCCTGCTTTATAAAACTGCCACCTACCAATCTGAAGAGTGGTCTGCCCCTTTCTTCACTCATCTGCCCTCCGTCTATGAACCACCACTAACAGACAAATTTTGTTCTCCTTTTTTGGGAGAATTAAGACAGAAGTTTGGAATTTTGGATTTTCTTGAAATATAGAAGGTCTGGTAATATAACATCCTTTTAACGTATTCCTTTTAGACAAAATTGGCTGTAGCTATATATATATTTTTTGGTAATGTGTATGCTCTTCAGTTCACTGAATCCAATCTGTTTTAATCACTTAAACATCCTGCCTCATCCTTGTGGGCATTCGAGTTTGTAACTCTGGCCTTAGAATTTTTTTTGACATCATTCTATTGTTTTATGGCACAGTGTATTGAACTAGTCATTTCACCATGATTTCCCCATTCATTTCTTGGTGGGCTTAATTTATTTGCAATATTTTTTTCTCAGGAACATCTGTATTATATTTTCTAAGTTCTTTCACATTTTGGCATGTCTGCCTGTTGCCATTATTTCAAAACCAACATGTCAGGTTGGTAATATATTTTGATATAGTATAATTTTTTTCCTTCAAAATATTGTAGCTATTGCTCTACTGTTTTCTGGCTTTGTATGTTGATGTGGAGAAGTCTGCAACCAACCTAATTTTCCTCCTTTTAGCTGACTTGCTTTTTCTGTCTGGATGGCTGGAAACTGATTTCTTTGCCTTGAGTAGTAATTAATACCTTAATCAGGATATGCTGTGATATTGATCTTTCTGTATCTTTTTCTTGGTAGAGAAGCTCTGCTCTTTAATTTGAGCTTCCTTCTCATTTCAGAGACTTTTCTTTCTAATATTTCTGAATATTTCTTGTGTTTCATTTGTTTGGGTCACAATTACAAAGGCATAAAATATTCTTCTGTTATACTGGCTTTGCCTTCTATCAGCTTCTATCTAACTTGCTTTCTGATACTGATATTATCTTAAGCCTTTTCTCTATTCCATTAATATGACTTTCAGTGCTTCTTACTTGCTCTTTTTAATCTATCAACTAGAGGTATAATTCTTTTAAAAAGTTTTAAAATTTATTTATTTATTTAGAGTACAAGTGGGAGGGGCAGAGGGAGAGGGAGCGAGGATCTCAAGCAGACTCCGAGCTGAGTGGGGAGCCTCTTTCAAGGCTTGATTTCATGACCCTTGAGGTCATCACTTGAGCTGAAATCAAGAGTCAGATGCTCAACTGACTGAGCCACCGAGGAGTGGTAGTTCTAATGGAGGTGTTGCAGTCCCGGGGTATCTCTGCAGACTTCTTTTATGCCTGCTTCTGTTGTTTCAGGGGCTTTCATTTATTTCCCCCCTTCATATTGCCACTAAGCCCTTGCACGCGATGAATCAATTTAAGAGAATCTCTTTAGCACTTACAATGTTTTCTCTCCAGGTACCATTTTTCTGTCCCTCTTATAGGCCATGTCACTTTTCCTCTCTGTATTTTTGTTGTACTTATGTATAACTGCAGTGCCATTTCTGTTCATCTCTCTTGTGCCTACTGCAGGCATTGTCCAGAACTTCAGTTGCTCTGGAAGCGTGTCTGTGAATTAATTCTCCAGGATACCCTCTCTGGGGGTATCTGGAGATCTGGGAGATCTCTCCACCTTATCTTTCTCTCTCAGAGCTATAGGAGAGGCCTGGGTGTTGCTGTCACTTAATTTTTATCTAGCCTCAGTTCATGACATTAGGGAAGATGGAAACTCAGCTCTGCTCTTTCTTTGATTTGGGCAAATTTCCTGTTTCACAGTCCTCTCTGTCTACCTGGGAACGTGTTCTCTTCCCGAGTCCTTCAGATGTCTTTTGGCTTGTGTGTGAAGCCCAGAAGCTTATGATCCCGGTAAAGGGGGATTGTTGAAATTATTCATTTTCCCTGTTTTACTTAACACTTTCTTCCAGCAGTCACAAGTCTGTTCACCCTTCCCTCCCCAGGCTGACTAGGAAAACGTAGCATTGCCTGGGGGGGAGAGTCCCATTCACATGTCAGCTGGGGGCCATGGGGAGTTTTGCCTCCCTCCTGTTTTAATTTTTTTCTTACTTATCTGCTCTTTTGTCTTCCTCTCTGTGGTGTATGGCTGAAGATCTGTAGCACCCCCTGTTTTATTCTCTCCAGCTGGAAGAGGGCAGAATGACCTTTGCAAGTTTTCTCTTCCTCTGTGAGTTCCTTTGGTGGTGATGTTTGCAAAGATGCTCCCTTGACTTTCTTACCAGCAGTGTTCTCCCAGCTTCTCTCTATTTTTAGAAATATTAGTAACATCTTGAGGACTTACTTGACTCATCTACTTTCCGTACCATTTCTTTTGAGAGATGCAGATAAGGTTAAAGGTCTTCCTGAACCAAATAAGCATCTTTTCTTTGTTGGCTTCGCCATCTCTTTTCAAAGTTTATGTCATGTGTTTTTGTTCCTTTCATCAAGCGTTGGAATAGGCAGATTCTCTCATTGTCTGCTATCCTCACTGGGAGGTCCAAACTCATTTGCTATTCTTTCTTTCTTTTTTCTCCTTTTTAGTAAGGTGGACCAATACATGTGCATTTAAAAAATTTTTCTACCGGACATATATTTCTCTAGCTGTTTTACAAATTAGAAATATTACATCAAAGTGGATTCTATACCATTTATTTAAAGTTGTTATAGCTATGTTTGTAACACATCAGACCACAGTTTCTTTTTTGAGCTACTTACATCAGTTTTGCCACCAGAGTTATGCTAGGTTTATATAAGGACACTGGAAGTTGAAATACTTTTATGTGTTCTGAAAAAGCATGGGAATTCCCAAGTTTTTGAAGATTTAGTTCAACTTACTCATGTATCTGTCTGGTCCCAGTAACTGTGTCAGGGGTATGTTTTGATAACTGTTTCATTATTTATTTATCATCGTTATCAATCTGTTTTTGCTCCTTTTTTCAAAAAAGGAAACAGAAGCAGGGGGAGTGGGAGAGGGAGAAGCAGGCTTCCTGCCTAGCAGGGAGCCTGATGTGGGGCCCAGTCTCAGGACCCTAGGATCATGACTTGAGCCGAAGGTAGATGCTCAGCAACTGAGCCACTCAGGTACCCCTGTTTTTGCTTCTTGAATTCATTTTTGTAATTTCCTAGAAAATCACATATTTTATCCATATTTTTTACGTTTGGCATTTCAAACATTTGTAATTTTTTGATCCGTGCTTATGAAGCGTTTCTCATTTCTTCCTCTATCTTGCATGATTTCATGGGGCCTGCTTTGTGAGAAAGATGACACAAACTGTTAAGGTCTCACAGTGTGTGTCTCATCTTTCTGCCTCCTCCCTCTTCAGGCCAGGGTGTTTATGCTCTTCTTCTGGGGGCAATGACAAGCAGATTATTCATACAGTGATTAGTCAGGCTGGGTTCCCTGATCTCACATCCCGCCTGCCCCACAACCACCACTTATCACAGAGTCCTGGAGCTCTGCCTTTGTCTTCCCTGCTGCTGCCACAATTAATCTCCCATTCACATCTTCCTCTTGCTTCCCACTCTTGTTTCTCCTGTCTCAGTACCATTGATGGCAATGACTAACAGTTTTATTGTTCCTTGCTCCCTACAGAGTGCCTCCTCATGCTTTTCTTTCATTTGCCCTTCAAAACCTTCCTGAGGTCTCTTTTCTTAAATCTTAGCACTAAGACCTATGTTTTTGAGGTTAGTGATTAAACAAATCCATGCATCTCGTGGAGCCGTAACTCAACCCAGACTTCTAAACCCATGTCCTGCAATATTTCTACAACAGGGTGCTGCAGGTGTTAGCCCTTATACATTGCTCTCAGTAGTAACAGTCCAAGTGATCAAAAGTCCTGGATCAGAGGGACCTGCAAAGGGAGCCTATACGGTGCCCCTAACTTTGAAATAGAGACCCCGGGGCCCAAACAGGTGGAGAGCATCACTTCTACAAAGTAAGAATGGACAATGCATGATTCCCAGATATCCTACTTAAGGACATATGGGCTCCAAAATATTCTTTCCCCTTACCAAAGTGTTCCTCAAACTGGATAGTACAATAACAGGACAAACATTGCAGCGGTTCACAAATAATGAACAGCTGCAATAGCAAATCCTCTCTTCCTCTGGGCTGTTTTATCAGCGCTTGTGTGCTCCTGGCTTAGTGCTAAATGCTTCACCAAGGGAAGCAATCCATGGGTGGAAGCATCCTTGCAGATCAGACAAGTAAGTTTCTTCCCAGTGGATCAGGGTCTCATGGATGACCTCAGATAAAAGAGGAAGCTGTAGGCAGAAAACTGTGACCTCCGGGGGCGGGCTGAAGCAGAAGGGCAAATAGGTGGTAGCAAGGTAACAATAATTTTTCCCAAGAGAAAGTCAGATTAGATTGCCTTTCAGTGAATGTGAGCAGCATAGCACGCATCAGTTCAGACCAAGTTTTTTTTAGCTTCTGAGTTTGGCTTCCTCAGATTATTTCTTGGCTTTTTTAAAATCCCTGAAATCTAGAACACTCCTGATGATTAAAGTTTCTTTGTCATGTCAGCCACCATACAGGCCATCATCAGACACACTCCTGTTTGCCCAATTTAGCTTTAGTCCACTGCATTCAGCATTTCATCAGGAATTTATGATTTTACTACCATGAACCGCCAGTGGTAGGGTGGATGGTTGCTAAGAAGAGGTCTTGTCTTGTGGAAGTATATAACCTTGTAAGGGTGCCACGTATTTGATCCCTGTGCCATCTGCTCTTCCGTACAATGTGGCATTTGATCATTAGTGTGATTTCTACAGACTAAACATAGTAGAGCTGTGTAATTTTAAAAATAATACTGCACTTGTTTCTTTTATGCATTTATTTATATATTCATTCACTCAGTCATTCAAAAGATAGTCACCGAGGTCACTTACAGTGTGCCAGGCACTGTGCTATCTGCTGGGGTTACAGCAATGAACACGATAGACACAAGTTCTGCTTTCTAGAAAACAGGGCCTGTGGGATCCTCAGTGCCTCAGGAATAGCCAAGAGGAAAGAAGAAATAGACATCACATCTTTGTTTTCCACAAACTTGAACCATAATCACAAATAAGAAACCTGAGGTACATTGGCCCATATGTGTGTGATGTTGGCCTCTACAGTTAAAAAAAAAAAAAAAAAAGAAAATATGTGTGTGTGTGTGTGTGTGTGTGTGTGTGTATACACACACATATAATACTAATGTCTTCAAGGTTCACTCCAATATACAACACTCTCCATCCTTTTTTATCATATATACCTGGCTTGTTTCTTTTACTTACTCTAGACTTGAGGCTCCTGAGGGTGTTGGAATCTCAAACATTTAGACTTAAATCCTGAAAACTTAGGAAGTTGCAAAGGAAGTAAAGGAGAGGAAAGGGTTCTTGGGCCCCAGAGAAATGTAGGTGTGGAACTAGGGAGCTCAGGGGTTTGTTGTCACCATAACTGGAAAGGATCACCCTCTAGACCAAGAGATGAAGAGAAGTGGACTATCTGTGGGTGTCAGGCCAATGGGTCATTTTGCCTTCTGGCAGGGGGTAGCAAGAGTGCAAAGGAGAATTGCTCTGTGGGGCCTTTAGTCAGACTAGTTTGTAGACAGTTACAGGAGATTCTCATGGTGATGGTATTGCAAGGAAGCAGCAGATCCTGGCTAGGGAATAAGGTCTGTGGCATTCCAACTATGGTATCTGGGCATTGATGACCAATATTTGAAGACCACAGAGGACTAAACTCTGCATCATGCCTGGGCCTACCTATGGTCCCTGAACTCTCAGTGTCATAGCCCTGGGATCAGGGGGACACCTCACACATGACTGAGGTCACATTTCCCTAGCTGGCGTAACACCTGGATTTGGTGATGAAGTTGGGTACTGGATAATTGGAAACATGGTATTTTCTGTATGCTGCAGTCAGTGGACTGAGATTCCCGTGTGCTTTGCTTGCTTATAGAGGGAGTTTCCATCAGTTCCCATTAGAGGGGGGAGTGGAAGGAGGGTGATTATTTTCCTGGTGCAGAATTGTTTTTCCTTGTAATCTGTCTTAGTTGCTGTCATTTATGAAGGGCTTGATGTATGAACTCTTTTTCCCATGTAAGATTGTTTTGTGGGTTTTTTTTTTTTTTTCTATTGTCTTCTTCATTCTCATATCCCTTGGTTTCGTTTGACCACATGAAGTATTTCTAAGAAGTAATTCTTCACAGCATGGCTGTCAGGAAGTCCCTTGTTTCTCAGGCCTCATAGGGTCGGCTCCATTTGATGACTGTGTTTACCCGCTCCTCCACTCTCTACTCCCCCTCCCCCCCCATCCTCTGAGATGCTTTAAGCTGCCCTGTTGAAGATGGAGCTCTCTAAAGTGTGGTCATGGACCAGTAGTGTCAGCTGCCCCTGGAGACTTCTTAAAAATACATGTTCTCAGGCTGGACCCCAGGCCCAGTGAATCAGAAAGCTGTGGGTGAGACTCAGCAGTCTGCCTTTTAACAAGCCCTCAGGGGGGACCTGGGTGCCTGCTTAAGTTCGAGAAGCTCTGCTGGACAGGGAAGCACTTTCCCATTTACATGGATGTGGGTGGAATTGGAGGTCGTGATGCGGAGCAAAATAAGTCAGTCAGAGAAAGACGGTCATCATACGGTTTCGCTCCTATGTGGAATATGAGAAACAGCTCAGAGGATCACAGGGAAACGGAGGGAAAACGGAATGGGACGTCATCAGAAGGAGAAAAACCGTGAGAGACTCTAAGTGTAGGAAACAAACAGGATTGCTGGAGAGGAGACGGGCCATGGGATGGGGTAACTGGGTGATGGGCGTGAAGGAAGCCACGTGATGTGATGAGCACTGGGGGTTATACGCAACTGATGAATTACTGAACTCTACGTCTGAAACTAATGGCGTACTCTATGTTGGCTAGTTGAATTTAATTTAAAAGAAAATCTTCCAAAAAAAAAAAAAAAGAGAGATAAGAGAGAGGGTGGTGTGCTGTATGGCAGGCAGCAAGGTCAAGGGTCCCTGGGGGTGAGGGTGCAGCTGGCTTTCATGAAGCAACATACACGTTCAAGCACATGATTGACTCTGCAAGCTCACCTGGGGAAATGAAGCTAATTTCCTCTACATTTAAAAGGAAGTGGAATGTTTTGACCATGTGGGCAACTTTTAGGAGAATCTGAAGGGCCCGAGATTTCACTTTATTTTCAGAACTCCTTGCCACATTCTCTCAGTTAATTGATTTTCCATTGCATCACAGGTATTTTCAGTGATACACGCTGCATGTTATTTGACTATTTGATCGTGTTATTGTTGGCCAAACAAACTGAGAACTATAAAAAGAAAAAAAGATTTGACTTTGCAGGAAGTATGTGGAAAGGTAGATGGAAACTCCTGTGTGAAGTGTTGCAAAAATACTATAGATTTTCTTCTGGTAATTATGCATGCTCTTTCAAAAAATTTTTTATTTTATTTTATTTTTTTCAGTGTTCTAAAATTCATTGTTTATGCACCACACCCAGTGCTCCATGCATTATGTGCCCTCCTTAATACCCACCACCAGGCTCACCCCTTCTTACCCCTCCCCTCCAAAACCCTCAGTTTGTTTCTCACAGTCTCTTATGGTTTGTCTCCCCCTCTGATTTCCCCCAACTCACTTCTCCTCTCCATCTCCAAATGTCTTCCGTGTTATTCCTTATGCTCCACAAATAAGCAAAGCCATATGATAATTAGCTCTCTCTGCTTGACTTATTTCTTCATAAAAACAAGTACAGAAGGATGAGATTTTTCAAAACCGAAAACTGGACAAATTTAATATTTCCAGCAAGCGAGTCAGCAATCAGCAGAACTTATTTATTTATTTATTTATTTTAGCTTCTGTGTTTCCATAACATGCAAAAATTTGCTACCTACTTGTTTGCATTTTAACTCAGCAGTCTAACACGAATGGAGTGCCTCGCTTTTTCTCAGCCAGTAAAGTATTGATTTTGCATCACAAGGGGAAAATATAAATGTAGGTCTTTCTAAGATGATCTCAACCACAATGTTAGAAAATTGCTAAGTGTTAGACATCTCAAGTACAGTATTGGCAGAGAGCAAATGTTCACGATTTGTGATGCATAGTGTAAAATCCCTAGATTCTGTTTTTAATAATCAAACCCAATCAAAATGGTGGGGCTGTTTAAATCTCTATTGAAAGAACAGAACCATCAAACCTCCTGGGTAATACATTTGAAAGAGTGTCAGTTATCAATGTAGATGAGGAAGCATGAATCTTGAACATTCCCAAAACTTAAAAAAAAAAAAAAATTCCTCATGGGTCAGTCACTAACTCTGAAAAATATCTGCTTCCTGAATTCCCTAAGAATATTGACCCTTACTTAAAAATGAATTTAAGGGTGCCTGGTTGGCTCAGTGGGTTAAGCCTCTGCCTTCGGCTCAGGTCATGATCTCAGGGTCCTGGGATCGAGTCCCGCATCGGACTCTGCTTGGCAGGGAGCTTGCTTCCTCCTCCTCTCTCTCTGCCTGCCTCTCTGCCTACTTGTGATCTCTGTCGAATAAATAACTAAAATCTTTAAAAAAAAATGAATTTAAGAAAGGACTACCTCTTTAAGCATATTATGAAGAAGTTTTCACCCCTATGTTACAGGTTGTTCATTCCTGAGTATGTAGTTTTCCTTTGTGGCAGCAACCCACAGAGTCATTTCCATATTGATGTGAGTTGTAGTTCACTGGTGATGCTGGTATATAGTAGCATTCACTGGCTCTTGTCTTCCTCCACTGCCTTGAAGAAGTATTTCAGCATCAAATTATTGTTTTAAAACAAAGGATGGGGTTGTTGGTCAGGGGAAGTGAGATGACTGACTTTATTATCAGAATTGGTTTGTTTTTGAAGCTGCTTGTTCAAAGAAAGAAATGTGGAAATGTTCATGTTTCAGTCAGAAAGAAAGTAAACATTGTTTGTGTGTAAGTAAAAATACTAAAGGAGAGGGGCACGTGCTGGCTCAGTGGGTTAAAGCCTCTGCCTTCAGCTCAGGTCATGATCTCAGGGTCCTGGGATCGAGCCCCGCATTGGGCTCTCTGCTCGGCAGGGAGCCTGCTTCCCTTCCTCTCTCTCTGCCTGCCTCTCCGCCTACTTGTGGTCTCTGTCTGCCAGATAAATAAATAAAATCTTTAAAAAAATACTAAAGGACAAATGAGATGTTTTAGAATGCAGAGCAATTGTGTCTGGGTCTGTCCTCCTGAGAGCTGCCAATATGAATGATGATGTAGTAGATGTTAGGTCAGGTGGGATTTCCAATTTGACGCTGTCTTCACCCTCCTCTTCCTCGTTCCTCCCCCGTTATTCTCCCTTTCCTCCTTTCCCTCCCCGTCATCTCTCACCACTTTGTCATCTGGTGTATTTATTTGGAGGATGGGGGCATCA
The DNA here is from genome assembly GCF_022355385.1 of Mustela nigripes. NCBI lineage: Eukaryota > Metazoa > Chordata > Mammalia > Carnivora > Mustelidae > Mustela > Mustela nigripes. Next base: position 101,616,153 of record NC_081561.1, read on the forward strand.
TTAAATTAAAAAAATATCTTTTACTTACCTATTCCAGGCAAATAACTGAGCTTGGTGTAGAGATATGAAATGGAAGAAGAGTGGGCCCCTGTGGTTAGCCAGAAGTACAGGGGTCAAAGAGCCAACAATTTAGTGGTGTTGCAGACATGGATGAAGAATTATAGTACAAAGCAGAGCATGCTATTTAAAGCTATTAAACATAGTTTGGTTTGTAACCAGGGGTTTCACTGCATGATACAAGAGGGAATCCATGCTTGTTTTTGTAGAAGAGGTAGTCTTCAGCTGGACCTCAATAGACAGATAATATTTGAGAGGTGAAGCTGCAAGGAAATGTTATTCCACATGGAGGTAACCGGTGGGAAACATGACTTAGATGGAGATGCATACAACCTGAATTATGGTTATGGTTTTTAATATCATTAAAAAAATGAACTATGAAAAGACTTGAATAAAAGGGTGTAAAAAATCCTAAGTGCTTGACAGAAGGCCTCATGTATGGAAGGCAGGGACCTGAGGTGGCCTGGTATATCCTCCCACCCACCGTCTCCTCTACCTCAATGACAATGAGGCTCTTCTAGTTGAGAAATAGATTTTCTTCCTTCCTTCCTTTCTTTTTTTCTTAAGATTTTACTTATCTATTTGAGAGAGAGAGAAAGATCACAAGCAGGGGGGAGGGGTAGAGGGAGAAGCAGACTCCCTGCTGAGCGGGGAACCTGATTCAGGACTTGATTCCAGGACCCCAGGATCATGATCTGAGCTGAAGACAGATGCTTAATGGATTGAGCCACTGAGGCACCTTTTTTTTTTTTTTTTAAAAGATTTATTTATTTTAGAGAGAGAGAGAGAGAAAATGTAAGTGGGGGAAGGGCAGAGGGAGAGAATCTCCAGCAGACTCCCTGCTGAGTGCAGAGCCTTCCTTGGGGCTTGATATCACGACCCCAAAATCAGGACCTGAGTGGAAACCAAGAGTCAGATACTCAACCGACTGAACCATGCAGGCGCTCCGAGAAATCTATTTTGTAACCTAGAAGCTGGGAAGCAGAGATGATAATAGGGTAGTAGGATCTAGGAGCAGTGAGGTCTATGAATCTGTCTATAAAACACCAAAGTCCCACAAAATTTCATGCCACATTGAATCAGTCAAATAATTGGTCACTCACTGTATAGGCTCCATATATTATTTGTCCAAATTAGTTCAGTTCAGGTTTACCCTTTTACAAGCAATATGGGTTACTGAGGCAAATTTTAGAATTAAATGTACTGGATATTTTGGAATCATGTAGACCCAGCCTATATAAAAAGAACCCTGGCCAGTGAGTTGGCTGGAATTATTGTTAAACAAAAGCCATAGCACTTTGTCATGGGGTTGAATTTAGTTTTCCTACCACTTTTTTTTTTTTTCAAGTGAGTCACTAGAACAACATCCTGACCCCACAATATGTTACCAATGAAAGCAAATCTTTATTTTTCTCTGGTTTCTCTTTGCAGCCAAGCAAGGCTTTGGCTGTATTATATTCATCAGCAAGAAATCCCCAAATACCAAGAAGCATACCAGCATCTGCATGGGCCATGGATTCAGGACAGATTTCAAATCCTGGAAGAGAGAATAAATCTCCTCCTCTTCTTGGGCGTGCTCTAAAGCAAAAAATGATTTCACTGGCCCATGTCAGACTTAACACTTTGTTTCTCAGAAACAGAAAGTGATCTCCAGCAGGTCTCATTTGTTGAGGCTGGCTGCATACAGCGCACGAAACAGGAAATTGGCCTTTGCAGTGTGTAGAAATGAGTCTTTGGCCATGGTGTAGCCTTGTCTAAGACTCTTATAGCTAGCATGCCTGCTGAGGCTTACCCTGAGTGTTTACATGTCAAGGTCAGATGGAACTTTTTCCTTTCCCAAGCCAGCACTGCTGTTCTAAGAGGTCAGCAAACAGTATTTACCTCTAGCAGGGGACACTGCAATGATCAAAACATTAGGCATGTGATGAAACAGGTGGAGACCCATTTATCATGATCTCACAGTCTGGGTCTCCATATACATAGTCGTTGGTGGGGAAGTAGGTATTATCGTTAACTTGGATCTCAGACTGCAGTGATATGGTCTCCACAGTGAGTGCCTCAGTGGCTACTTAGGACAAAGACAAGAGTGACAGGAATGCCAGATGTGTTTGTGCTAGGATAGGGTGTGGCTTTGCATGCATGTCTGCAGTTTTTGGTACAGCCAGAAGGAGTTTGCACAAGAGCAGATGTGGGCTTTTGCTGTAGTTAAAACAATAATTTTGTTCACCTCTGGATATAGATAAGAACTCTGAGGCCTTAGACTGAAGGGAGACATACATTATGATCATGTTTTCCATACTTTAATACCGTTTGAACAGAGACCCTAATGGTCCAAAATAGTTTATGGTGGGAAAATGGTACACTATTGACATAGTATTTAAATATCTTTCATTTGCTATTATAGTCAGGCTAACATTAAAGCTCAACATTTAGAGAAAACATCCAAGAATGTCGTAGGTCTTTTTTTTTTCTTGGCACTGTTATGCTCACTATATCTTTCAAACTTTCCTCACTACATAAAGAGATCAATGATATCGTTTTTTTTTTTTTGCATTTTTCTACCTCTAGAAAAGAGAGATTCTTGGTCCACATTTCTTTTTTTCTTCCTCCTTCTCCTCCTCCTCCTTCTTTTTTTTTTAATGTGTGGGCTCCACACCCAGCATGGAATCCAATGTAGGTCTTAAGCTCATGGATCAAAACCTGAGCTGAGATCAAGAGTTGGATGCTCAACCAACTGAGCCACCCAGGTGCCTCAGGAGAAAAGAGACACTCTTAACCAATGTTGACAGTTGAAGCTCTTTGTGAGTCTTTTTAGTTCATCCTTTTCTAAACTGACTAGATCTATATTCTCAAGTTCCACAAAGCTCAAGGTGTCCTTCATGCTTTGCTTCCTGATACTTTAGTGTAGAGTTCTGTTGCTCAAGTGGGATGGACTTACATTCAAATTGTGGTTCTATCCTTCACTAATTTTGTGAACGTGGACAACTTATTGCTGGGAGATAGTTCTCCATTGTTCTTCCGTGTGTCTTCTTCCCATCGTTCAAGCAAAGGCACTGACGGCCTCTGTTTAAGAATTTGTTTCAAGCATGTTTGTATAGTGAACAAACTTTGAAGACAGAGACAGTGTCTCCTTCCAGAGCAAAGGGCAGGCATGCATAGTGTCCATTTAAAAAACTCCTGTCACATAAACTATAAAAATTCCTGTAACACATTATAAAATTCCTCTAACTCAACCTATGCATGTGCAGTGTTACCTGACCCTCTTTGTATTGCTCTGTGGGAATCAAGATTCAGGAACTTGGCAAAAGAAAATGGTGATACCCTGGCTACTGCTAGTGCTATGAATAAGTCCTTTGTTTCTGACTCAAGAGTTTCATGCCTTCTGCAAGCATTAATGAGACTGAGGCAGGGTAGCTTGTTAGCTTCCAAATATGATAAAATGTCAGACCCCTGAAAGTTTTGACACTCACTATATAATAACAGTATTATTCCTCAGGATCCTCACTTATAAACCAGACTTTACAGATAGTACTGACGTACTTATAGAGAAGACAGTGAGCTCACTTATAAACCAGACTTTACAGATAGTACTGACATACTTATAGAGAAGACAATGAGCTCAGTAGGCCCACAATCAATATTTGCCAATGTTATTATTTAAGTGATAATTCGCCCCCACCTCAAATAAACCAATTCTTATGTGTAGTCTTTTTTTTTTTTTTTTTTTTTTTTTTTTTTTTTTTGATTTTCATTTATTCATTTGACAGAGAGAGACAGTGAGAGAGGGAACACAAGCAGGGAAAGTGGGAGAGGGAGAAGCAGGCTTCCTGCCAAGCAGGGATCCTGATGTGGGGCTGGATCCCAGGATGTTAGGATTGTGACCTGAGCTGAAGGCAGATGCTTAATGACTGAGCCACCCAGGTGCCCTTGTAGTCTTATTTTGAAGGAAACCTTCTGTTAAAAGATTCTGCTAAGAAGCATACAATTTCAAGATATCCTTCCCTGAATGTATGTCCTTTGAGAGTTATTTTCTTTCATCTATAAGATTCATACTTTCTCTTCTCATTTTCTTTTGCAGTACAATTTTATTTAAAATCTTGAATGAATTTAATGTAGAAACTTCCATTCCAAAAGAAACCAAAGCAAACTAAAACAAAACAACCCACCAAAATTTCCCTTGTTTGAATCCATGGAAAGTACAAGAGGAAAAAAGACTTTACAACAACTTTTTTCGCTTAGTTTGGCTTATGCTTAAAATTTTAATTTCTAAAATATCTTCTTTTTATTCCTCAAGAGAACTAGGTGGAAAGCACCTAGAAAAAGCACCAGAAAAGCTGGTTTAACTGACTGTGTCAGTGTGACTATGTGAGAGCCCAAGTCTAATGTGCAGGTTATTGCTGCCCTTGATACATGAAGACAGAAGACATATAAGTTGTAGATACAATTATGTTCTGTTTGTTTTAAAAGCCTCTCCTCCTCAAATCCTTTTTACCTATAGTGAAAAGTCATAGTTTTTTGGCCTGGTTTTATAGGCTCTTCCGACCTGTCCAGCTTCACCTTAAGTACTTCTTCTGTTTCAATTCTCTAACTTCTTCACAGGTCCTTGAACACTGGAGGCTGTTCCCCTCTCTGTACGTTTTAGACATACCTTTCTGTCTGGTATGTCTTTCCCTTGCTTCCACTTCACACACAATCCCATTCATCTTTTAAGGGTCAGCTCAAGTTTCTCTTTTTCTGGGAGCCTTCCTGGCTTTATCCAAGTAGAATTGGCTTTATTCTTTCTTTTTCTGACTCACACTCTTAGTTAATATCACTATTCTTGCCCTTAAAGAATTGCTCTATATTTATTTAGCTATGGTCTGTTTCACCTAAATGATTGCTAGTGGCTTGAGAGGAGAGATTGTTTACTCATTTGTAATGTCTTCTTTGACAGGCACAGCCCTGGCAAATGATAGATTCTTTTCTTATCAGTGGGACAGAGAATGAGACAGGTCAGCTTTTCTAAGATTTAAGCCATGGAATTTTTTCACTGGTACTTGGTTAACCTCACTGGTTCTCAGACTTAGTTGTTCATTGGAATCACACGGAGAGCTTTAAAAAGAGTACCGGTTGTGGAAGCCTAGGTACTCTGATGATATCACTGACCCTCCATGGATTAGATTAGTTGGTTTTCAGTGGAGTCCCGGGGTTGTTTATAATAACAGTAGGCACATATATAGCTCTCACTGTACAAGGTACTATTTCAGACACTGCTTTAAGTACTTTGTTTACATTAATTTATAAGCACTTTTTTTTTTTTTTTTTGAAAGTCAACATTGAGAACCAGTACAGTCTGGCTAAATGTCAAGAAAATATAATCACTGAGGTTGAAATAAAATAATGATACCTGGTGGTGGGTATTATGGAGGGCACATGTTGCATGGAGTACTGGGTACGGTACATAAACAATGAATTTTGGAACACTGAAAAAAAATAAAATTAAATTAAAAAATAATGATACCAAATGATAGAACTAAGCTGGATTCTTTTAGCAGAGCCATATTTTTTGTGTATTTGTTTGTGTTTGTTTTAAATTAAATATAGGAGTGAAGAACTAATTCTAATGTGTGTAGTGTGATGAGTTGTGGTTAGACCAAAAAACATTTTCAATGACTGTAGGAAGAATTCAGACTGCCGAAGAAGTTGAACATTAAGAGTCATTTTTCCACTTTAAGGTCCAGTTCTCATGAGACAACACTTCATTAGCCAATTTGCCATAAAAATTTATCTTTGCTCACTAGAGCTTCTCAGTTTTGAAATGGTAAAACTAATTTGATTTGACTTCTTTGCCATTATTTGAAAGAATTGTAACATCTGGACAAAAAAAAAAAAGACTGTAATGATTTAAGTAAAGTGATACTATAAGAGGTTTATAAAAAATGGTCGTAGGTTAAAATAGTAAGTTTTAATAAGAACAGTAAGAATAGCAAAAGGGGGATTTTATGTATCCTATTTAATTGTGAAAAGGATGTTTTCATAAAAAACACATTATAAAACTAGTTTGTTTTGCATTAAAACATATTTTCCTAGCTTTCATAAGAAACATTCCTAATATGGTTCAGGCCACCCTCAGTGGTGCCCAGAGCTTCCTTACTCGTCTTCTTGTTGCTTTGCTCTTTTCTCCCATCCATCCTTCCTGTCTGCCAGTTATCTGTCATCGCAGACTCTGGGTGTACATGGAGGGTTAACCTCAGTGAAGCAAAGTAGACTTGACAATGGACCTGGAATAAACCTTCCCATTTGGGTGGTACAGGGAATGGGAGAAGGCTTTCATAAAACTCAGTGTCTATAGAGGAAGACAACAGGGGGCCATTTGATGGCAGCCATTGAGTATCAAAGACAGAGAATCCAGAGTAACTCAAATGGCCCAGAAGCAGGAAGAACACGACCACATGGAAGCCAGATAAAACACACTGGAAGATGTACCCAGGCATTAGGAGAGGTCATGTCTGCCATCGCAGGCCCCAGCCATTGCAGGTTGGATTTCACTTCTGTGGTGGATGAGGGTTGTTTCAAGGATCAGTTTTTCTCCAATATGTTCTAAGGTGTCTGTAGGGCTATCAACAAAGGACAAAAGTCAGGGACTAATTACTAGACTTGAGAATAAGGTGGACAGGGTATTAAAAATAAGACAATCAGTTATTAGCCCTAGAGCACAAACTAAGAAGCAGATAGTTATAAAAGTGAGTTGATCTTAGGCCTCAGAATCTGACACGAGTTCCTTAGGTGACCAGGTCCCACCTGTTGGTGATGATGGTCAAATAGTTTAGATGTAGGTGGAAGATGGACGCCAAGTTTGAGATACAGGAAAAGCACATTTTCTTAACATTTAACTCTGATCTTTCTGATCCATTTTCTTTGATGGCTCCCTACTGATTATAGAATTAACCAGTATTATTAATGTGACAGTAAGTCCTTCTATTAATCTGGTTTCAACATGTTTTATTCTTATTTCTCATTTCTTATCATATAATCTTTCTTCAACTCCAGTACCTACTTGCCTTACATATAGCCTACAATTACATAATCCAGACTAATTAATATTCTTTGTCTTAATATATCTTTTACTAGCTTGATGCTTTTCTCAAAAATTTCCTTTCATATCTATCCAACACGTAGAAACCATATTTTAGTACCAAATATTGGCAGTGATTTATTTTTCCTCTTTTTTTACACTTTACATCTGACATGCCTTTTCAAGCAAAGGCTCATGTTGGCCTCATTCATGTTGATATAGGGGAGAGACAAAAACACAGGTTTTAAAGACCTATCTTATTGACCTAATGTTTTGACATTACATACATTTTTTAAATTACATTAATTTTACACATCTTTTGAATCTTTGTAGACTTTATTAGACTTGATGGAAGAGCCTATATTCTTCTTGAGTGAAATCCAAAGACTTACCAGTGATTTAGCAACACACTCAGATTTTTAAGAACTTCAATATTGTACAGTACCTGTTTGTATATATATTGTTTATTGATTCCATTATATAACACACAGAATTTTGTGTATGACTGGGTTTTCATGATACTCACATGAGCAAAGCCATGATAACACAATTTTTATGAACTTAGAAGACAAATAGTTAACTTGGATTAAAAAATTCCGTAATAGAACTAGACATTACCTTGAACCATTAGTATTAATAATAGCAGTTACTGAACGATTGTGTGTAAATGAGAAGGAGTTGATCAGTATTCAAAACTTATTCTCAGTATTATAAGACCAGTAGTTGTCAAACAGGCATGATTTTGACTTGCTGCTCCTGGACATATATTGGAGACATTTTGGGTTTTCACAAATGGAGGGAGAGCTACAGGTGGCTAGAGGCCAGAGTTACTGCTTAATGTCCTACAGTGCATAAGATAGTTCCCCACAACAAAGACTTATCTGGTCTAAAATGTCAGAGTCCTGAGATTGAAAAACTGGATATAGACCAATGCTAATATTTGGTCTATTGAAATTAACTTTAAAAAATATATATAGTTCCATGAAAGTGTGAGCCATAGGAGTATATTCATTTCAGAAAGTTACCCAAAGTGAATCAAAGTAGAAATGACATAAGGCACAATTAAGATATGAAATAATGACCTTCCGGAGACTGGATTCTTACTTCATTGAAATGTACTGTTGTGACTTTCACTTTGTAGGTAGCTCTGATCCTCAGTCCAAGAACTAATTAAATAGTGCAGAGGCTTTTTTAAGGGTCATATAAATTGTGATTGCATTTGGTTTGGATTCACCTGTGACTAAGCTATGTATTTCTATAGTGTCAGTGAATTTCAGTTCTTTCTGTACAGAGTACTATTGGTAAATGGAAAAATTCGAATAAGGGATTAGATGCTGATCAGTTGTACCTTTGAAACTTTTCTTTCTGTTATAAAGCTTTGCATCACTTGCGCTTTTATACTTTATGTCAAATTACTTGTAATACAAATGATTTAAATAAGAACTCTGCAAGGTGAGGTCAGTGTGCACTTCAAGGCCGGCGCAGAAGACATTGCCATTTGTTTTCACTGTTTTGTTTGGCCTTGCCCATTAAACCAGATGGATAAGCAGAGCACATATGGTGTATGAACTGGCTGGGGCTCCCAGCAGGTCCGGGCTCTGAACTCTGTGGCCTGCTGCTGTGCTTTCATGTTTGAGTTCAAAATTCCCCTCCTCGTTTGTGCAGGGGCAGAGGCCAGGTTCATCTAAGCTCAGTAGGAAGCAACCACTCTGAAATCTAGAATGCTCATCTAGGAGGATCAGGCTTTCACTGAGGAAGGCCTTCTCATGTATGGGCTGTTTCTCTCTTCCTTTGTACCCCTGGCTTCCCTCTGTAAGGATGAGAGAGCAATGTGGCTACACAATTCCTGACTCAGACTTGTGGGTCATTTTGAATCCAGTTCTGGTTCTGGATTGAATTTTCTTCTGGCTAGCCATGTGGCCACTTCCCGAGGGAAAACAACTGCTTCACAGGTTTGTAAAGATGAGGAAATCAAAGGCCACCTCTAGTCTTGACAACAGCTCTGGTCTAAATGGAATCTTTAGCCTGGGACCATTGTCCTGTAGTTAGTGTGGTGGAAATACCGGTCCTTTCTAGGGGCGAACCATCTGAGTGAGATGTGATGGATCAGGCCACTACTGTAAGCTGTTTACTTTTGCTTCTGTTGTATTGGATGGCCCTGGTATATTTCATCTTTTACACAGTGTCCTGTATTTAGGAGGCTGTAGTGGTTTTATGAGCTCATGAGTGGTCATGGGCATGGATTTTGGAATCAGAAAGATTAGGCTTGACTCCCAGTTAGCAAAGAAAACTTGTTATTTAAGCCCATTGAGTCTAAATTTCTCCATTTAAAAATTGATATAATAGTGCCTCTGTTACTAGATCAAATGAAATGTTGTATTGTGTTGGGAGAAGAATGTGTACTCCAGGGCCAGACTGCTTGGGGTTGAAAGCTGGCTCTGCCACTTACCAGCTGGGTGACCTTGAATATAATGCTTCACCTTTCTGTGTTCTGTTGAGAGAATAATAGGATCAATTTAGAAGGTTGTTGTTGGGATTAAGAGACTATATGTGTAGAACACTTAGAACCATGTTGGGTATCTCGTAGGGCTTAATAACCATTAGCTAAATTATTTTGGTGAGGGTGAACTTTTCTCAGTAGCAGAGAATCCTTTCACAAGTATGTATTCATTCCCTATGTGAAGAGCATTTATAAATATCCAGGCACACCTCAAAGATATTGCGGGTTTGGTTCCAGACCACAGTAGTAAAGCAGATACCTCAACAAAGTGAGTCAAATGAGAAGTTATTTTTAATGTGGGATTGTAGTTTGTTAATTCTGCAATAACATTATGTCTAAAACAACAATGTACATACCTTAATTAGAAAAATACTTTGTTGCTAAAAATGCTAACCATCATCTGAGTCTTCAGTGAGGCATAATCATTTTGGTGGTGGAGTGATGTTGACGGTATTGATGGCTGCTGACTGATCAGGGTGGTAGTTGCTGAATGTGGGAGTAGTTGTGGCAATTTCTGAAAATAAGACAACAGTGAAGTTTGCCACATCAGTTGGCTCTTCTTTTTGTGAATGACTTCTCTGAAGCATGTGATGCTGTTTGATGGCATTTTATCTGCTGTGGAACTTCTTTCAAAATGGGAGTCAGTCTTCCCAAGGCTTAGCACAGCTTTATCATCTCAATGTATGTAACACACTCTGGATCCTTTGTTGTCATTTCAACAACATTCACAGCATCTTCACCAGCAGTAGATTTTATTTCAAGAAACCACTTTCTTTGTTCATTCATGAGGAACAACTTCTCATCGTCTGAAGTTTGAGTGTGAGACTGCAGCAATTCCATTCCATCTTCAGGCTCTACTTCTGGTTCTAGTTCTCTTGCTGTTTCCATTGCATCTGAGTTACTTTCTCCCCTGAAGTCTTGAGCCTTCAGTTCATAAAACCCACCATATCTACAGAGTATGATAAAACAAAGCACAGTAAAGCAAAACATGATAAAATGGGGTATGCCTATATTACATAAAAACAATTTTGAAAGCCCTAAAATATTGTAGTATTTGAGTAATTTCTCAGTGTTCCACTATACTGTGAAGTTATTTCAGATACATAAATGGCCACTAGACCAAGGTATCTGGTATTGTGTTTCAGCTTGAGTAAAGGTTTAAGAAAAGTATATATAAATACATGTGTCCACACATGCAAAAGCTGTAGATGAGAATTGGCTCTAATGAAAGCCAGCAATTGAATAGAGACTCTCACAGCTAGAGTGTTAGAAATTTTTGGCTCTAGGGGTGCCTAGGTGGCTAAGTCGGTTAAGTGTCTGCCTTTGGCTCAGTTCGTGATTCCAGGGTCCTGGGATAGAGCTCCATGTTGGCCTCCCTGCTCAGTGGGGATCCTGCTTCGATGTCTCCCACTCCCCCTGCTCTCTCTCCGTCAAATAAATACGTAAATAGATAGATAAACCTTTTTTTTTTTTTTTAAAGAATTTTTGGCTCTAGATGCCTCTGGGAATTGCAGGTCTTTTGGCCACAGTGATTCTAAATAATCTGCTATACATTTGGCAAGTTACATTTGTATTTTCTCCTTCATTGCCACTGTACTCCTCTACTCCAGGAGGAGCTCTCATGCATCATCCTTCCCAAACCTCCATCTCCCCTCGAACCAGCCGCTCATTTCTAACTCTTTTCTTCTAACAACTCTGGCTGGGGAAATCAAGTCCAATTATACCATGCATCTTTTAAAAAAAGGAAGACCTATTTGCTCTTATGCTACACTTAATCCTGACAAGTTTGGATTTCCAATGCACGGTAGGAAATTTTTGGTCGATATTCTGATAGATTTTATAAAATAAGCAGATTGCTCTCTTCTGTGCATGTATTTTATGAAATTTATTTGTTTGAAAAGAGGAGAGAAGAAATGCAAAATGGATTATGAAAACCAATATATCTCATATTTAGTTGTGTTAACAAAGTTTCATTTTCAGATAGAACATGTTTCATTGTAAGGTTCAGATAAACATGTTGTTTAATTGATTAAAAAATAATTTACTGAGAGAGAATGTATGTATGATGGCTTAATATCTCTTCCTGAGTCTAATGTGGTTTTGGATCTTAAAAAGATGCTAAAACAAACTGTAAAAAAGTTTCTAAAAATCTTTGTGTGAAAACAAGTTTTAGGAATGTGCGACTTGAAAGACCTTCATTTAAAGTTTAATTGGTATCTATTGCTTGCAGTAAGCTGAAGAAACAATGTTGTATAATTTCAAAATAAAATTAATGTGTAAGATGTTTTTACCTTATTCTTATAATTTAGAATAAAAATGATTTAGATTTTAACTTGGTAGAAGCTTGGAAATATTTCAAGTCAGTTGTGGCATCATGATGAAATTCCAGGCCTGGTGAGGAAGGGTCTTCAGAATTTCAAGCCTTCTTTCAAAACAGAAAGGCATTTTTTACATTGTTCGAGTTTTCCATTTCATTTGGCCTGGGCAGCTTCCTGCCCATCTTGTCATAACTACCATGTTAAATTTAGTTGTATATTCAGAAAATGGAGAAAAATGTTCACCACTGGCAGGTGAAAACAGGAAATAAAAATATTGACTTGGGATGTTCCCAGGACAATTAAACAGCTAATGAAAGGATTATAGTCCCCAAGGCCACCATGAATAGGAAAGTGGGCATAGGTACCTCATTTGGTACCCAGTTGATTCCAATTCATGATGCCTATAATTTCTGGCTATGTAAGTAACGTGGCAAAATAGCTTCTATTGCAGTAAAATGAAAAAAAAAAAAAAAAACCAAAAAAGCAGTTCCTCCTAAAGCACTTATATTTTTAGAATCACACCAGAATCTTCCCTTCTCCATTTCTCCTTTTTTTTTTTTTTTGGAAACACCTGTGCTTTTTTTTTGGAAATGCCCAATCTTTCATTTTGATTCAGATTCTAAATAGAATGAGTATACATCTAATCACCAATGGCATTGTTTACCAGAAAGAACCAAGCTGTTTTGCGTCTAATATGACCCCAAAGTAGAACAGTTAGATATGGTGTTGACACTATGAAAAATGGATTTATTGTTTGTACAGAACACCATGACAAATTATTTGGAAAAAATTTCTGTAAGAGAAAGCTATTTATCTAGGAATCATTTATGGAGGAGTTACCATGTATGAGACACTGTATGTGAAAAGAAAGAAAAATAGTGTCTATGTTTTTATCTAGGAAAGTTAAATTTGATGGAAGTTTACTAAGAGGTGATGACTTCCCTTTTAGAGAAATATATGTGTAATTATCACTTTTTTTTTGTAGTGTAGTTTTTAAGATTGATGGCAAAATGCACCAGGCACTTGCATTTTGATTAAGGTATAAATCATTCAGACTGTGTCCATTTTGTTTGCAAGTGTTGTTTGTTGAATCCCTTGCCTACAGATGGCATCAAGAAAATAACTTTTATTATATATCACATCTAATGGATTAGATGGGAGCTCTCAGTGCTTGGGGAGAGGGCTGGTAGGAGGAAGTTTCAAAAGAAGTGAGAGAGTAAATCTTGGAAGTTCTTGAAGGCTAGGAATCTCTGAGAGACAATAGAATTCTCTAGTCCCTCTTCCACTCCCACCAAATAAAGAGATGTTTGGGGGTATGAGCCTGGAGGACTTCACTTGCCATTGTCTTTGGACCTGGGAAAAATGATCATGAACACTGCCTGGTGACATTGCCAACCATTGCTACAATCAAGATGGTAGACTATTTGGCCCTTGAAGGGGGACAAGATTTATTTAGAAGCCAGTGGTTCCTGAAGAGTTCTCTTGGTTGTGGTGAGGGGATACCAGCGAGGAAGTGAGTGAGGCTAGGTGGGGCAGAGCAGGTGGCCACAGCAGACCCTCAAAGAATGCTGGGAGGAATAATCATGCAGGAGGCCAGCCACTAACTTAACTCTAAACGTCTTCATCCCCTTCCCATGGCTGAATACCCTGGTGGAAAAAGACAAAACAATTTGGAATTGACTGAGTTTATCTCTCAATTGACTAAGAAAACCTTTGAAGTGACTGAGGGAGGGAAACTGGGAATTGACTCAGTAAAGTCTCAGTCATCCAGCAAGTAAGCTTAATTCTAGAGAGATGTGTAATTTTATACATTGTATTTTGTCAGTTAAGAATATTGTGCTTATAGAGACTGCTGTGATTTCAATGAATGTGCCTTATTTCCTGTGTGTATATATATATATGGTTTTGGAAGGCTTATTTGACACTAGGATCAGCTTCATAGATAGGAACATACACTATTTTATAAAGTACCCTTAATGTATTAATAAAGAGAAATGACCAGATGTTGATAGTTCAGAGATGTTTATATAATGTATCATTTGATTAGAAATAAAGTAATTAATGTTTTCAGTAAGAGATCACCAAGGTCAAAAATAGCAATCACAAAAATCTTCAGGACTTTGCTTGTTGATTTCTAGAAATGGCTACTTAAGTAGATTCTATTCAGTGGATGTATTTACAGTGTTTGGAATTTTATGATATCCTAATTTTCTTCATAGGTGTAAGATCACTGAAGGAAATAATGGCTATATTTTTGAATTAGATGATTTCTTCCCATTTCTTTTTAAAGTAATTAAACTCACAAATCAGTGTCCATATAATTTATAAGACTTTCATTTCTGTGTGCATTTTCCCACATACTTGGTAATCAGCCATTTCCCAGAGTGCTTTGGAGACATCAAAGTTCTTTTTTTTTAAATTAAATTTAATTTCTTCAGTGTTCCAAGATTCATTGGTTATACACCACACCCAGTGCTCCATGCAATATGTGCCCTCCTTAATACCCACCACCAGACTCACCCATCCCTTTCAAAACCCTCAGTTTGTTTTTCAGAGTCCACGGTCTTTCATGGTTCTGGAGACATCAAAGTTCTGAATATGTCTAAAACTTGGGTGGTTCTCCCCAAGCACAGAATTACAATGATTATTGTAATGCATATTGTACCTTAGAGGTTTGTGTCTAGAGAAGCTGTGTGCTCTAAGACCTCAGTGATTTAGAGTGCTGGTTTGAATTTATATAACATACAGTAACTAATGATTATGTTGTGAAATTTTGACTAGGACTTTGTAATGTGTCCATTCTTTAACTTTCTAACCTTTGCTTCTTTTTTATGGAAGTCAATTTTCAGATTCTTTCTTTCCTGGTAGGTATTATATCATACTTTTTGCTGAAATTCCAAAGATTACTTTCTTTTGCTTTTATATTATTATTAATAAAGTTGCATAGATAATAGGAAACTCAGGATGGGTGGTATTGCTAATAGCCTATAACTGGAGCCTGAAAGGATTGGTTATGTAAGGTTTTTTTTTTTTTTTTTTAAAGCTTTATGTATCTTTGGCTTATAGTGAACTATGAACATTTCATAATATCTGATATGTTCTGTAATATGTGTACACCTGTGAAACAATCAGTACAATGAAGACAGTGAACCTATTGTTTGTCTTGCCCCAAAGTGTCCTGTGCCTTTTGGTAATACCTCTTTCCTGGAATTCCCTGTCCTATCTCTTCATCTCCAGGGATTGCACTGAATCTGTAGATCAAGTTGGGAATAACATCTTGGAATCTTTTTCCATTTATTTAAGGATTTAACTTCTTTCATCATAGTTTCATAGTTGTCCACATAGAGGTCTTGTACATATCTTATTAATTTTTTTAAATATAAATTTAAATTTTTTAAAATTTTTAATAAACATAATGTATTTTTATATCTTATTAAATCTATACCTACATATTTCTCTTTTTTGAGATGCTAATGTAAATCTGTGTTTAACTGTAAACATTGTGGTTTTTTTTTTAATTTTATTTATTTATTTGACAGACAGAGATCACAAGTAGGCAGAGAGGCAGGCAGAGAGAGAGGAAGGGAAGCAGGCTCCCGGCCAAGCAGAGAGCCCGATGTGGGGCTCGATCCCAGGACCCTGGGATCATGACCTGAGCTGAAGGCAGAGGCTCTAACCCCCTGAGCCAACCAGGCGCCCAACACTGTATTTTAAATTTAAAATTCCACTTGTTCATTGCCGGTATTTGACCGTGCTTGATATGGTCAGCCTTTTTAATTTTAACCAGTCTGATAGTGGTATCTCATTGTAGTTTTAATTTGCACTTAATGAATGACAACATTGGACATCTTATCCTTTGTTTATTTGTCATACATCTATCTTTTTTGGTGAAGTGTTGATTAAACTCTTTTGCCTATTTAAAGATTTTTGTATATATAACTCAGGGGTCCCAAGATTGTCCACATGTTTGATGATTCACTAGAAATACTCACAGGACTCAGAGTCAGCAGTTCTCAGGATTGTATTTTATTGCTGTGATCAGCAATGAAAAAGGACACATCACACAGGCTGGAGGAATTCCAGTGTAGACTTCCAACATTTTGCCTCCTAAGGTCACACCTAACGTGCTCCTTCCTCCAATAGTAAATGCAGCAGTATGTTTGCAGTGTTTTGGTCCAGGGAAGCTTGCTTGAGACTCAAGAGTCCAGAGTTTCTATCTGGGGCTGGTCTTGGAGGTACTGTGTGCTGACATGGCCAGCTGAAAGGACCAAATTCCCAAAGGAAAGCAGGTATTCACCATTAATCACATTTTTTGTACAATCAGTCTGGGAAAGCTGGTACAGCAGGTTATAGTAGCCAAGGTATGGAAACAGCCTTATTAACGTAGCGAGCATCCCAAAAGCTGAGTCCCCAGAGGCCAGCCAAGGCCGAATCCTGCAAGCAGACCGTCCTAAAGATAGCAACCTCAAAAATAGTATATTAATTCTTACACACACACACACACACACACACACACACACATACACTTTTATTTTCATCAAGCACTCTGATTATTGTAGGATATCCAAGAAAAAGTAAGGATATGTAAACCAGAAAAAGTCATTGGATTGAGGAAAGTTACAAATATAAGATACAGAGCAGTGAAACTTCCGGGAATGTGGCATTTTCCGTAGAGCCATAAACAGTGGGATTTGAATCAGACATGAGTTTATATCATGGTAAGAAATCCAGTTTTACCTAAAAGTAGAACCTGCTTTAACTGATGAGAAAATGAGTCTGGGAAGATGATGGGTTTATGGAAAACTGTCTTTAGGATAATTCTTTAGGATTATCTAAACCCCAAGAGACAAATTGGAGGCTAGGGAAAGAATGAATCCAATAGATGGGGGTTACCATTATAGTAGCATCTCCAGGCAAGACATCAGGGATAGAAATTCTTTTTCACCCAAGACGACTCGTGGGGGCTGGCTTTGGGGGCATGACTCCCTCTATATTGAGCAGTATTGCCATCTTGAATTTACTTTGATTATGGTTTACTGAGCAGCTTGCCTCAGATTCTCTGAGCTGTCCCTCTCTCAATAAAGATTTCTTGTGGTATAATAAAAAATGACTGTTTCAACATTTTAAAAATATTTAAAAAATATTTAAAAAATTTAAAAAATATTTTAAAAAATAAATTTAAAAATATTTAAATTATTTAAAAATAATTTAAAAAATATTAAAAAAATTTTCTTGTAAAGTTGTTTCTTGACTATCCCCCCATATAAGCCGGTGGGTTAGGAAGGAGGATAGGGAATATGTACAAATTAATAATTCAATCTGAGTGGGCAATGTACTACTGTTCTATCTTAATCCAAGGACAGATTTTAGAGTATCTGGGGGGACTGACTGCTGACATCCTTCAGGCAATATTAATAAATATTGTTTTTCTTGAGTTTTGATAGGCATTGTAAGGCACTGTGTTCAAGATTTGGCTTACTAAAAGGTATCTGGAGAGTTGGTTTCAGAGGCATTCATGTTAATATATAGAGGAACTGGTTTGGATTTATATAATCACGTGAGAATGAAGGCAATTAAGAAAAATAGACGCCCTAGGGATGCCTGGGTGGCTCAGTTGGTTGGAGGACTGCCTTCCGCTTAGGTCATGATCCTGGAGTTATGGGATCGAGTCCCGCATTGGGCTCCCAACTCCACGGGGAGTCTGCTGCTCCCTCTGACCTTCTCCTCGCTCATGCTCTCTCTCACTGTCTCTCTCTCAAATAATAAATAAAATATTAAAAAAAAAAAAAAGAAAAGAAAAACAGATGCCCTAAGTTAAGGACATCTCTCCTTAGCTGAGAGGATATGAGTTTGTCCTCTGAAATTAAGAAGGCAATTTTCGAAAGAATATTGTGAGATACAGACAAAATATACCTAGCTCTGAAATTAGAATTCCTACTTAATTTATAAAGGTAGTTGGCTAAGAATGGAAAAGGGGCAAAGATCAGAAAATGGACTTTGATGAAGTAATGAGTGATAATATTATGGACCATTATCTATAGTTTGAGCAGCTAAATTTTCCTAGGTCATATTGCCAAATATGTTCTCTCTAATGTGACCTTTATGTGCGAGATGTGTTTTGGTACCTGTATCTTTTGTAGTTGTGTTAAAAAATCAATCAATCAATCAATCACACAAATAATTAATATAAAATATTTTATGTCTAATTCAAATCTTTGGCTGAGATAGCTTTATTTTTGGAATCCTAACTTTGTTAAATAAGACAGTTTTTTTGGTGCCATTACTATTGTGGCACTAATTGTGAGTTATTGATATTAGTTTATTATCCAAGGGTCATAACAAATTTTCTGTGGTTCTGTGCTTGAAGGTTTAAAACAAGTATATTATATATTATGGTATGAAAGACTATGACAGCACATATAAAGGACATTTTCATGAAAAATAGAAGCCCAAATATTAATATATTTAGAAACTTTTGGATATTCTATAATTCTAAATCATAGTCCTGAAATATCTTAATATTACATTCTAGAAAGGGAGAAAATTATGCATCTACTCAGCATGCTGCTGTTTAAGATATTACTTTCCTTTTTTTAATGGAAATAAAGATTATTCATTAAGGTCATTTAATTTCATGAAATAACTCATGAAATCAATTATGGCAGAAGAAGACAAAAGGATGATGTTAGCAGCAACATTAGGACCAAATCTAAGTGTCTACAAAGTGAGGTGAGGTTCTGCTAATCATATGATTAATTTTCTTAGAGTAAATGTTGATGAAAATGGTGGTGGTAGTGATAGTGACAGTGACTGTTTATTGTGTGTTTACCAGGTATCAGGCATTGTTCTAAGCATTATTCTTGTATTAATTCATTTGATCCTCAAAGAACTCTAACAAGTAAGTGTTATTTTTACCCTCACTTTTACAGACAAACAAACTGAAATACAGAGAAGTTAATACTTGTTTGAGGTCATACACTAGTAGTGGCAGAGGTGTGATTCAAGCCCAGGCAATTTAACTCACATAATTTCCTCTAAACCACTACTTCTTATATGCACAATCAACAAATCTGATGTTCTTAGCTCTCTAACTACCTCAAATGATTATCTTCAAAGACACATGTGGTAAATGGGAAGCACTTTGAAAACCTTAGTATAGTAAGCAATATAAGGATGGATTATTTAACCAAAATATTTTATTTATACACACACATGCATATATATATATACACACACACACATATATGTATATACATACATACATATACATATATGTATATGTATGTATATATATATATATAAAGAGAGAGAGAGAGAGAGAAAGTAATGGCAGACTTGCTTGGTTTTATACCAAGAGCTAAGGATGTTGCCATCTGTTTTCTCAGGGAGCCTAGTGTGTAAATCAAGATGATAACCTACAGAGCATGTTTAAGATAAAAGGCTCTCATTCTTCAAAGCATCCCTAACACAGCTCTTCCAGTGCTAGGAGCTCCTCCATTGGAGGCAATGTAGTACAGGAAGGACGAATACAGGCAGCATTAACCCCGTGGTTTGGTGTAGCATGCCAATGAGGTGGAGAGGGAGAGGGATGGACTTGGCTTTGGTTCTTTGTAAATAAATGCCTTTCCCACCTCTAACAACACTTTAGGTGAACGTAATGCTTCTTAAATTGCACAGCATCTTAGGAGTGATAATAAAATTAATCAGTAACATCTATTGAGAATTAATCAGTTAGATTCTCACCCAGGCGAACATATTAGAGAAGGGCATATATTAGAATTAATGTAGTTGGAAGATGGTAAGCAGAGTAGAGAATAGTTACTAGAAGTCCCTTGGTGTGGGAAAAAATGGCGAGAGGTCACTGTGGGTCTTCAAGTGGGTGCTATAGATGCTCAACAGCATGTTAAACAGGTCTTCAACAAGAGTCTTGTAGTGGAGAATAAGAAAGGAATGAGGTGAGAAAGCTATGATCAGAACAGTCCTTTCTTATTTCATATCATGACTTCTGTCTGTCTTTATCATGGTTTCACTCTCGTCTGTCCCCCTGTTGTACTCCACAGTCTTTCCCTTATCTGAGAAGAGTTCTAAGGATTCTCTGACTCCCTCTCCCTTCTCCTTGTTAATTCCCTTACCTCTCCATTTCATCATCTCCTGCCCATACTGATCTTGTACTCTACTTTTCACAATGTGTTTGTGATCAGGCAAATTCACGAGTTATGGGAAGGAATTGAGTGGAAGAAAGAAAAGTATGTTAGAGACTATTGATCTTTTTACCTCACTGTTTACTCCTTCCTTAGTATAGAAGTCTATCTTCTGGATCATGATATGAAATTTCAGGAGTTGTAGCTTTAGGTTTTGCATTGGAAATCACGGATTCATAGTTTTAGACCTAAATGTGACTGTGGTTCAGATCTTTTTCTAAAGGAACAAGATAACGCAGACCCAAAGACTTGAGACTTTCCCAAGTTGTGGCCAAGTCTTCTGGCTCCTGATATAATGACATTTTCATTCCACTATATTAAAATATTAGATGCCTACCTGTTTGCATATCACACCCCCAGCATACCCATATACATGTACACATTCCCATTGGCTCTAAAACCAGTCCCTGTGTCTGAGCTTTCAGAAATAAAAACAGCTTTCCTATTATTTTTCCTTACAGTGGAGTAGAAGAAATACTTTAATCAGGCCTATGTTTTGTGAATGGTTTAAAAAGGTGGTTACCATGTTGAATGTATCTAGTTTGTCCATGTACCCAAGTACTGATCTAAAAAGATGTATTACTCTTCATGATGTCGTGATTCCTAAGTGCCACCAAATGAAATTTCAGACTGGGAAGTGGTTACTCTGATTATGTTCTATTATGCATCGTGAGAAGGTAAGGAGAAAAGGATTTGTGTTCGTATTTTATAAAAATTAGAATTAACATCTCCTTAAGGACAGGGATATTATCTGTCTTGTTTATTGGGCTATGTTGACACTGTGGGCTCTGAGTCAGTAACTGTTGACTGGAAACCATCAGCCTCACCGTATGTCTTGATTTTTGCAGTAGAATTAGACATTAAAAATATTATGCCCCTTTTTTTGTTTTTACCAACTGGTTCCTTTCATCCTAACCTCCAACATATTTTTTACCATAATACTATTAGAATTCACCAGGATATAATTAAATTACTATTATTTCATTGATTACTTAGAAAAAAAATCCATGTAACCGCTTTTAATATCCAATAAGTTCTGGTGGAAAACAGAATTAATATCAGCACTGACTCCTTTAAATGATATCTGGACTTGAATAAAAAATATATTTTTATAGTATCTGTAATCAGCATACTGACAGATGCTAATTTTGTCAATTTATTGGGCAGATAGGGAGTTATTTTCCAGAAAGCTCTGCTTCTATTTTATAATTTGGCTAACCAAAGGACAAAATAGATTTTCTCTTATTTTTGACTTCTTGAACTTCAGAAAAGGGGATGAACAGAGGATGTCAGACTCATCTCTAACCCTCCATGAAGTTAAACAAACAATTTAACCATCTGACTTTGAGTTTATAATCAGAAAGTATGGGGTATACTGCTGTCCCCTAAACAATATTAGAAAATTGTTTGGAAATTGGAAATTGGCAAAATAATTGGTTTTCCTTGGGGGATAAAAGGGACACTGCCTCCAGCTGCTCTTTTAGAGATAAACTAGACCAGTGATCCTACAATGCTAGATTTGACCAAGTATTTCCTAACAGATGTTTTCTTGTTTTGAACTAATTTAGACTTGAAGTGAGCAGACTTATTATTTCAGTCCAATTTTATTTTAAAGGTGGGACATATCCTGAAAACTTGAAATTGCTGTTAATTTATACCTTATTATATTTTGGATATCTGATTATTCAGTGAGATTTTGACCTATATTGAGTCTAAATTTTATAATTTTTAAAATTTTTTAATTTTAATTTTTTAAAAAGATTTTGTATATTTATTTGACAGACAGAGATCACAAGTAGGTATAGAGGCAGGCAGAGAAAGAGGGGGAAGCAGGCTCCCCTCTGAACAGAAAGCTCGATGCTGAGTTCAATTCTAGGACCCTGGGATCATGACCTCAGCTGAAGGCAGAGGCTTTAACCCACTGAGCCACCCAGGTGCCCCTAAATTTTATAATCTTTATATACTGAGGGAAAGGAAAATTTCCAGGAAGGAGGCATTTTTCTTTTGTTGAGTCTTTTTCTTTTTAAAAATAGCTTTATTGAGATATAATTTACATTGCATATAATTCATTTATCTAAAGTGTACAACTTAATAGCTTTTAGTATATTTACAGAGTTGTCTATAACCACAATTTTAGAATTTTAGAACATTTTCATTACCCAACGAAAGCTCATATCCCTACCCTCTTAGCTAGCACTCCTTGGACCCCATATCCCCCCTCGTCCTCCAATCTCTTTTCTATCTTCATAGATTCACTTGTTCTGAACATTTCATATAAATGAAATCATACAATATGTGATCCTTTGTCACTGGTCCCTTCCTCTTAGCATTGGTTCCAAGTTTTATCCATGTTGTTTCATGTATCAGTACTTTTTTGTTACCAAATAATATTGTAATATGTGGCTATACCACATTTTGTTTATTCATTTATCAGTTAATGGACATTTAAGTATTATCCACTTTTGACTACTATGAATAATGTTGGTATGAACATTCATGTACAAGATTTTGTGTATGTTTCCATTTCTCTTAGCTTCATTTCTCTTTTATGTATGTTTTAATTTTTTACTTAGGAATGGAATTGCTGGATAATATGTTTAACCATTTGAGAAATTGCCACACTGTGGCAAATGGCTGCACCATTTTATATTTCCACTAGCAATGTATGAGGGTTCCAATTTCTCCATTATCTTGCCAATACTTGTTATTCTCTTTTTTATTATAGTTATCCTAGTGAGTATAAGGTGGTATCACCCAGTAGTTTTCATTTTACATTTTCCTGAAATCTAATGAATATTGGGCTTTTCCCCCCATGTACATACTGGTTATTTGTCTTCCCTTATTTTGAGAAATGTTTAAAATTTTATTATTTTATATTTATGTTCCTATAATGTTGGTGTCTGTTTCTATTTTAAAGAATAACTTTGAGCTGATAATATAAGAATTAAGAGAAGAATTCAGATTCAGTCACAAAGGATTATATACGGCATAATTCCCTTGGTATAAAATGTTTAAAATAGGCAAATGCATAGTGACAGAAAGTAGATTACTGGTTACCTGGGACTTGGAGAGAGGAGAAATGGGGGAATTGCTGCTTTGGGTAAGAGGTGTCCTTTTGGGTGATGAAAATATTTTAAAATTTTAGTGGTGGTCTCACAATTCTGTAGATATATGGAAAACTATTGAACTGTGTATTCAAAGGGAAGAATTTCATCATATGTAAATTATAACTCCATATAGCTGTTAATAAGAAAGCCAGAACAAAAAGTAACAAAAAAGAAGCAAGAATTGAAGCAGATAGCTCTTTTGGGCATCGGTCTATTGAACTAAAAAATCATGCTTTTCTCCTTGCAGTTTGTGTAGTTCCTAAGTCACATTTAATTAGAATAGAGAACAAATAATATGACATGCACATTTACCATTCCCTGGACTCCAAAACCAGGCATCACTTGGTTTGACAGCAGAGTATCTTCTTTTTTCTCACTTACGAGGGAGAATATAGGTAAAGTTAACATTTCCAAGAAAAATTAAGTGTTTTTGTAGTATATTCATTTTTGGTATATTTCATATTTTAAACTAAGAATAGCAGAAACTTAAGAGATAGTAAATTAATGCTTTTCCAGTTTAGTATATTTTCAAATAATATTCATCAAGAATTGCCGTGGATAAGCATTCTGGTAGATATTTTTACATGTTACCTCATTAAGATGCGTTAAAAAAAAAAAGATTTATTTATTTTTTAGAGAGAGGGAGTGCATGCAAATGGGGAAAAGGGTAAAGGGAGAGGGAGAGAAATCTCAAGGAGACCGTCCACTGAGTGGAGAGCCTGATGCTTGATCTTAGAACCCTGAGATCATACCTGAGCTGAAATCAAGAGTCAGATGCTCAACCAACTGAACCACCCAGGCACCCCACCTTACTAAGATACTATTAACTCCATGACTGAAGGTGTCTGTATTTCTTTTGTTCAATAGCATAATTAGAATAGCATACTTCTGGTTATGCTATGATATGGAGAGAAATTTCCAATTGATATAATTTTCCCTTGGGATATCCTAAGAATATAGTATTTAATAGACATTCTGGGTCAACAGAGGAGAAGATAGAAGGTAAACAGGAAAAAAAAATCACTGGTCCTAAGTAATTTTGAAATTACTAAATGAGGCAAACCTCATTTAGTTTCAAGATCTGGGAATAATCCTCCTTGGCTTGAAGCTCTGACCTCTGGTCTCTCAGGTCTGCCCCAAAAGCCATCCTGCCTTTTCTTTCACACTTAGGATATGTTAGCTGCTGGGTAGTTTTATTAGCAACTTTGTTGCATATAGAATTTTAGGAATCTAAAAGTCTTCTTTGTTTTGTCCTCTTATGTATCCTTCAATCCTAGCTGGTAGTGCTTCTGTTGGTGTATTATTCTCAAGAACCTTGTGAGTCTCCTGAGTCATGGGGGTCACTTCTTTAGATCAGAGGCTCCTCTACAGGTTTTTCCTAAATAATCCAGTCTGTTTTTGCCTTCAGCTGTGGTGACTTGCAGAATCTCTGAGTCACGTGCATAATTCTTCAAAAGATCTCTTTATGTTACTGACTACTCTGAATTTTTAATTTTTCCTGAAGTATTATCAAAACATTGGTTAGCCACATCTTTAGTTGTTGTTGTTGTTGGTCTCCCCAACCCCTCCTACGCCCAGCATGGTTTCCTGACATTGAATCTCTTACTTTTTGTACCTTTTGCAATCTGGATAGGCTGAACATTCCCCAAATCATCATGACCTGGTTCCATTTTGTTTAACAGTTCTTTCCTCAACCTATCCTCAACCTATCATCAACCTATCTCTTTCCTCTCACATTTTACGTAAACAGAAAGAAGAAGCCAGACTGTACCTTCAACATTTTGCTTGGAAATCTCAACTAAATATCCAAGTTCATTGCAAGTTCTGCTTTTTACATAACAACACACATAATTCTGTTGAGTTTTCTGCCACTATATAGTAAGGATCCCTTTTCTTCCATTTTCCAATAACACAATCTTCTCATCCTTTTATGTCTAAAGTAGTACAATAATTAACATCCATATCATTAAAAGTCTATTTAAGACACTCTGGCTTTTAATATTATAAACCTCAAAATTCCTCCAGCCCCTGTTCACTTCCCAATTCCAAAGTCACTTTCATATCCTTGATGTTTGATACAGCAGTATCATACTCCCAGGTACCCCATCTGTATTAGTTCTTTTTGCTGATGAAGTGAATTACTACACTGAAAACAAAAGACAGTTCTAGAGATTAAAAATCTGAAACAGGCTGACGGGGCAAAATTAGGGTGTTGGTAAGTTGGCATTTCTGTCTGGAGTCTCTATGAAAGAATTTGTTTCCTTTCTTTTTTTTCAGTCTCTAGAAGCCACCTGCATTCTTTGGTCCTATTTCCATTTCTCTGTCTTCAGAGCCAGCAACAATGAGCCATCTCTCTGGTGCTTTTTCTTCTGCCTTCTTCCTCAACTTATAAGGATGCTTGTGATTACATGGGGGCACACATAGATAACAGTACAATATGGTCTTTCTATCTCAAAATCATTTAATTAGCAACATTAATTCCATGTGCAACCTTAATTCTCCTTTGCCATGTAACCCAACATGTTCATAGATTCTGGAAGATCAGGATTTGAAAATCTTTGGTGGTTCTTTATTATTCCCACTACTCCTATGGAAGGTAAAAATCTTACTTCTTCAGGAGCTTGTATTCTTTCATAAGTAATGTTGAGATTCTTAAGGTTAAAACAAGCTTTCATTTGGAAAAGATTCTGCCTTCACCTTGTCTAAGTATTTAAAAAATCCATATGGATTCCTAAAGTGTTTGAAATATCAAAAATAAAATTTTGAGGTGGGGAAGAAATTTGAAGTCAATTTTTAGTTTAAAAATTGACCAGAAAATTTTACCTGTTTTTTTTTTTTTTTGCTAGTAAAAGCAAAAGTAAAAGTAAAAAAGTAAAAGTAAAAGGTAAAATTTTTCTCTATAAAGTAGCTTATTTCAATCCTAATTTGTAATAAGCTAGATTTGTAGACTAGAGTCATATTCTTTAGACTTACTTGTAAAACAAAGAAATTATGTTTCAAAAATGAAAAATTTTTTCATCCAAAAATAAAAACCAAGAGAAATCATCGCCATCAGACCTGCACTAAAAGAGGACAGTTCTTCAGGTAGAAGGAAAAATGATATCAGATAAAATTCATACTTACATTTTGTGTTTCTGTGTCTCATTTTGACAATTCCCAGAATGAAACTTTTTCATGCTTATACTTGTTACGATGATCTCTGGTCAGTAATCTTTGATATTACCATTGTCATTGTTTTGGGGCTTCATGAACCACGCTCATATGAGATGGCGAGCTTAATTGATAAACGTGTATGTGTTCTGACTTCTCTATTGGCAGGCTGTTCCCCTGCCTCTCTTCCTTTCCTAGGTAACCCTACAGTTGCATTTAAGTGTTCATGAGGGAGAAAGGTTCACAGGTCTCTCACTTTAAATCAAAAGCTAGAAATGCTTATGCTTAGTGAGAAGGCATGCTGAAACCCGAGATAGGCTGAAAGCTGGGCCTCTTGTGCCAAACAGCCTAGTCATGAAGCCAGAAGTTCTTGAAGGAAATTCAAAGTGCTAATTTAGTGAACACATGAATGATAAGAAAGTGAAACAGCCTTATTTCTGATATGGTAAGAATTCTAATAGTCTGAGGAAGGATCAAAACAGCCACACAATTCCCTTAGCCAAAGCCTGAACCAGAGCAAGGCCCTAACTCTCTCTAGTTCTGTGAAGGCTGAGAGAGGTGAAGAAACTGCAGAAGAAAAGTCTGAAGCTAGCAGAGTGTTGAGGTTTAAGAAAAGATTGACTGTAATACAGAAGTGCAAGATGAAGCAGCAGGTACTAATGTAGAAACTGCAAAGCTATCCAGAAGATCTAGCTGAGATAATTAATGAAAGCAGCTACACTCAACAACAGATTTTCAATTGTAGATGCAATGGCCTTCTATTGGAAGAAGATGCCGTCTCTGACTTTCATAGCTAGATAGAAGTCAATGTCTGGCCTCAAAACTGACTCTCTTATAGGGGCTAATGCAGCTGGTGACTATAAGTTGAAGCCAGTGCTCATTTACTACTCTGAAAATCCCGGGATCCTTAAGAATTAGGCTAACTCTACTTTGTCTGTGCCCCATAAATGGAGCAACAAAGCCTAAATGATAGTACATCTGTTTACAGCATGGTTTACTGAGAATTTTAAGGCCACTGTTGAAGTCTACTGCCCAGAAAAAGATTTTATTCAAAATAAGGCTGCTTGTTGACAATGCACCTGGTCATCCAGGGGCCCTGATGGAGATGTACAGCGATCTTCGTGCTATTTTCATGCCTGTGGACACATCTTTTCTGCAACCCATCGGTCAAGGAGTGTTTTCAACTTTCAAGTTTTCTTATTTAAGAAATATATTTTGCGAGATTATAACTGCCACAGGCAATGATTCATTCCTCTAGTGGACCTGAGCAAAGTAGATTGAAAACCTTCTGGAAAGGATTTGTCATTTTAGATGCCATTTAGACGCCATTTATGATTGATGGAAAGGGGTCAAAGTATCAACTTCAACAAAATTTGGAAGAAGTTGATTCCAAACTTTATGGATGACTTTGAGAGGTTCAGGATTTCACTGGAGGAAGAAACTCAGATGTGGTGGAAATAACATGGGAATTAGAATTAGAAGTGGAGCCTGAAGATGGACTGAATTGCTGCAGTCTCATGATCAGACTTCAGGGGATGAGAAGTTGCTTCTTAAGGCTGAGCAAAAAAAAATGGTTTTGTGAGTTGAAATCTACTCCTGGTAAAGATGTCATGAAGACTGTTGAAGTGACGACAAAGGATTTAAAATACAAAATAAACTCAGTTGATAAAACAGCAACAGGGTTTGAGACAATTGACTCCAATATTGGAAGAAGTTCCACTGTGGGTAAAACATGACAAACACCATTGCATGCTGCAAGGCAATCATTCATGAAGGAAAGAGTCAGTTGATGTGGCAAACTTCACTGTTCTCTCACTTTAAGAAATTGCCACAGCCACCCACACCTTTATCAGTGACTCCGCTGACCAGTCAGCAGCCATCAACATCAAAGCAAAACCCTCCACTGGCAAAGATTCCAACTTGCTGAAAGCTCAGGTGATGGTTAGCATTTTTAAACAATGAAATATTTTAGAAATTAAGATACATACATTGCTTTTTAGATAGAATGCTACTATGCAGTTAGTAGACTACAGTGTAGTATAAGCAAAACTTTTATAGGCATTAGGAAACCAAAAAGTTCATTTGACTCACTTGATTACAATATTCGTCTTATTGCAGTGGTCTGGAACTAAACTCACAACATCTCTGAAGTATGGCAGTAAATTAAAAAAAAAAAAAACTGACTCTAGTTTGAGTCTTAATTTAAGTGGATAGTCATCCTCTGAATTAGCAGGAGGTTACAAAGAAAGGGAAAGCCATTGTTGATTAAATTTTTTTTTTTGTATTACTCACTTTCTTTATTTTGTTTTATTTTATTTTTTTAGAAAAAGAGAGAGAGAGAGAAATAATCTTGTCTTAGAGAACTACTAAAAGTAACCCCAGTTTAAAAAATTTTAAATCCAGTATAGTTAATATACAGTGTTATATTAGTTTTAGGTATGTAATATAGTGATTCAACAAGTCTGTATATAGTGCTCATCATGATAAGTGTACTCTGGGTCCCCTTCACCTATTTCACCCATTCCTCTATCCACTTCCCCTCTGGTGACCATCAGTTTGTTCTCTATGGTTAAGAGTCTGTTTCTTGGTTTGTTTCTATTTTTCTTTGTCCAATTGTTTTGTTTCTTAAGGTCCATATGTGAGTGAAATCATATGGTTATTTGTCTTTCTCTATTTCACTTAACATTATATTCTTTAGATCCCACCATGTTGTTGCAAATGGAAAATTTCATTATTTTTTATGGTTGAGTAATATTCCATTATATATATCTGTATGTCTATATCTTTTTGTTTAGTTGATATAGATTGTTCAACACCATTTGTTGAAGAGACTGTCTTTTCCCATTGCATGTTCTTGCCTCTTTTGTCAAAGATTAATTGACCATATAATCATGGGTTTGTTTCTGGGGTATTTTATCCTGTTCCATTGATTTTTGTGTCTATTTTTGTGCCAGTACCTAAGTGTTTTGATTACTACCACTTTGTAGTGTAACTTGAAATCTGGAATTGTGGTACCTCCAGTTTTGTCTTTTTTTCTCAGGATTGTTTTGGCTATTCAGAGTCTTTTGTGGTTCCATAAAGATTTTAGGATTATTCATTCTAGTTCTGTGAAGAATAGTGTTGGTATTTTGATAGGGATTGCACTACATTTGTAGATCGCTTTCAGTAATAAGGACATTTTAACAATACTTCTTCCAATCCATGAGCATGGAATATCTTTCCATTTGTTTATGTAGTCTTTAATTTCTTTCATCAGAGTTTTACAGTTTTCAGAGTACAGGTCTTTCACCTTGGTTAAGTTTTATTCCTAGGTATTTTATTATTTTTGGTGTAATTATAAATGGGATTTTTCTCTTAATTTTTCTTTCTACTGATTCATTGTTAGTGTATAGAAATGCAATAGATTTCTATACATTGATTTTGTATCTTGCAACCTTACTAAATTCATTTTTCAGTTCTAGTAGTTTTTTGGTAGAGTTGAGTTTTCTGTCATCTGCAAATAGGGAAAGCTTTACTTCTTCCTTAACAATTTGAATGCCTTTTAGTCTCTTTTTCCTGTCTTATTGCTATGGCTAGGACTTCCAATACTATGTTGAGTAAAAGTGAGAGTAGACATCCTTGTCTTATTCCTCATCTTAGGGGAAAAGCTCTCAGTTTTTCACATTAGGTATGATGCTAGCTGTGGGTTTTTTCACCAATGTTCTTCATTACTTTGAAGTATGTTCCTTCAATACCTACTTTGTTGAGGGTTTTTATCATGAATGTATATTGTACTTCATTGATTTTTTTTCTACATCTATTGAAATGACCATGTGGTTTTCATCCTTGTTGATATGATGTATCATGATGATTGATTTATTAATATTGAACTACCCTTGTACCCTACTTGAATAAATTCCATTTGGTCATGGTAAATTATTTTTTAATGTATTTTTGGATTTGGTCTGTAATTATTTTGATGAGGATTTTGGGCTCTTTGTTTATCAGAGACATTGGCTTGTAGTCGTCTTTTTTTGTTTTATCTTTATCTAGGTTTGATATCAGGGCAATGCTGGCTTCATAAGATGAATTTGGAAGTTTTTTTCCTCTTCTACTTTCTGTGAATAATTTGAAAAGAATAGGTATTAACTCTTCTTTAAATGTGTGATAGAATTCACCTGTGAAGCCGTCTCATCCTGACTTTTGTTTGTTGGGAATTTTTTTTTTTTTTATAGATTCAATTTCATTGCTGGTAATAGGTCTGTTCAAATTTTCTCTTTCATCTTGGTTCAGTTTTGGGAGATTATAAATTTCTAGGAATTTTTCCATTTTTTCTAGGTTGTCCAATCTGTTGACATATAATTTTTCATGATACTCTCTTACAATCCTTTGTGTTTATGTGGTGTCACTTGTTATTTCTCCTCTCTCACTTCTGATTTTGTTTATTTGAATCCTCTCTTTCTCTGTTCTTTCTGTCTCTCTCTCTCGCTCTCTCTTTTTTTTTTTGAAGCGTCTGACTGAAGGTTTATCAATTTTGTTGGTCTTTTCCAAGAACCGGCTCCTGGTTTCCTTGATCTGTTCTATTTTTTTTTTTTTAATCTCTGTTTTTTTTTTCCTGCTTTAATCTTTATTATTTCCTTCTTTCTACTGTTTCTGTTTTTCATTTTTTTTTCTTTTTTCTTTTTAGTTTTTATAAGTGTAAGCCTAGGTTTATTGGAGTTTTTTTTTTTTGCTTCTTCAGGTAGGCCTATATTGTTATAAATTTCCCTCTTCCCTCTTAAAATAAGAGCTTTTGGAGTGTTTTATTTTTATTTTCATTTGTATTCATGTATTTTTTAATTTTCTTTTTGATTTCTTGGTTAACTCATTCATTGTTTAGTAGCATGTTGTTTAACCTCCATGTATTTGTGTTCTTCCTATATTTTTCTTGTGGTTGATTTCTAGTTTCTTAGCATTGTGGTTAGAAAAGATGCATGGTATCACTTAAGTCTTTTTTAATTTGGTGACATTTGTTTTTGGCCCAATATGTGATCTATTCTGGAGAATGTTCCATGTGCACTTGAAAAGAATGCATATTCTGCTGTTTTAGGATGAAATGTTTTGAATATATTTGTTAAGTCCATCTGGTCCAATATCAGTCTAATGCCACTGTTTCTTTCTTCTATCTATTGATGATCTACCCATTGATGTGAGTGGGGTATTAAAATCCCTTATTATTATTGCATTATTATTGATTACTTCCTTAATATTTGTTATTACTTCTTTATGAAATTGGGTGCTCCCACGCTAGGTGCATTAATATTTACAATTGTTGTATGTTCCTTTCCTTTATGATTATATAGTGTCCTTCTTTGTTTCTTGTTAGTCTTTCTTTTAAAGTCTATTTTGTCCCATATAAGTATTGCTACCCTGGCTTTCTTGTCACTTTTCCTTGCATGATAAATGTTTTTCTATCCTTTCATTTTCAATCTGCATGTGTCTTTGGACTGAAATGAGTCTCTTATAGGCAGCATATAGATGGGTCTTGCTTTTTTATCCATACTGTCACCTTAGATCTTTTGATTGGAGCATATAATCCATTTACATTTTAAGTGATTAATGATAGGTATGTACTTATTGCCATTTTGTTACTTGTTTTATGTTTTTTTTTCCTTCTCTTTTCCTTTCTTCTCTTGCTATTTTCTCTCATGGTGTGCTGACTTTCTTTAGTGATATACTTGTATTTATTTCTTTTTATTTTTTACATGTCTATCACCAGTTTTTGATCTGTGATTTTTATTAGGTTTACATATAACATCTTCTGCATATAGCAGTCTATATTAAGTTGATGGTCGCTTAAGTTTGAACCCTTTCTAAAAGCACTAAATTCCCTGTGCGGGTCCCCCATGACTGGGGTATCTAGTTTGGGGAATGCTCCTCTCCCTTCTCTGTATGGACAACATCCCTCCCTCCCATGGACAATCCTACTTCTGAGTGTGTCTATGTTTCTCCTTCCCTCTGTTTGACTCCTGACTCTTTGGTTCTTGACTGTGTCTCTGCCTCTCCTTCCCTCTTTTTTGTGGCCTCTTCTCTACCTTTAGTTGTGGAGAGTCTTTTCCACAAGTTTTTGGTCACTTTATGGGTTATTTGCAGTGATGTGGGTGTTAACTAGTCATGTGCTTGGGACGAGGTGAGCTTAGAATCCTCCTAGTCTGTTATCTTCCCCAGAAATCCAACCCCATTTATTTTTGTTGGGAACCTCATTCTAAAGGAGCTACAAATACTAACATAGTCTAAAGATGTACGAGAAACCATGGCAAATTTTTAGTAATGCCTACTCTATAATTTCAAAAATCTATATTCAACACTGCTATATTAATATTTGTTGAGTAAATTAATGGATGCATAGTATTTCTGGAGTCAACTGAGAATATTATGAGGTTTTAGTGTGATTAATTCACATTTGTAGAAAGCTTGTTGACTAAATTAATAGGATTTGTAGGAACTGTTAGTTTGTCTGAAATTGATTATATCTTTCTATTATAATATTGCCATGACCTCATTAATTAACCACATCTGAAGAACTTGTTTTAGTAAAGTAGGTAGGAATGAATCAAAGAAATAAAGGAAGCACATTGGTTGAAAAAAAAAAAAACAAGGTTGAAATAAAAGATGTATCTTTTGATTGCCATAATTTAAAAACCATTTTGAGGATCATCAAAGCGTTAATACCTATGACAGTCATCTTCATATTCATATCTCAGACATGTTCACTCCCTAAATCTTATGGAGCAGTGTTGGCACAATCAATGTGTTGCTAAGGAAACATATCAAGCACAAACATAAAGAGTGTAACAGATTCAAAGAGTTCTGGGGAATTATTATAAAGCCATAAAACTTGCCAAATAATTACAACAATAAAAGTGGAAAATTAATTTCAAGCAAGACTAAACATTTCAACCAACTGCTGAGAGGCTTTTGTAGAATGTATACATGCTAGGAAAAAAAGGTGAGGACTTTTAAAGATCCAAGTGGTTAATTAATGGAAACTTAAACCAAAAGCAAGCATTGGGAGCATAGAATAAAAATTTGGTTTCTGGTTTCACAAAAGGGAATTTTCCTTAATCAAATTTATTAGTAAGAAAGAGGAGGGTACAGAGAACAGGTTCCTTGAAGCAGTTGAAAAATGGACCAATATTCTAAGCTTTGAGATTTGATGTCCAAGTAAAATATTACCAGGGTATTATAGGAAGTAGAAACAGAAATAAGAGATCCTTTTTATGAATAGTTTTACAAGTGCACTTAGCTCTGGAGAGACCCCCTAGGATTAGCCAATATGATGGAATTATTTTTAAAAGGTCTGGGAATGTACCAAGTGGCTTTCATACCAGTTGACGTCACTCATAAGAAAAGTGTTAAAAGGTGTTTTGAAGGTCAAATGAAGAAACACTTGGAAGCTTACTTGCTCGATGAAGGAACGCCAACTGATTTTTTAGATGGGAAAGAGATGCTTCATTAACTTGTCAAAATTTCAGAAAGATATTATTTCTGCGGAAAGAAAGAGGTGTTATAACACATCCTTAGCATTTCTATAGTGGGCAATTTATTGAAATGCTTTACTGGGGTTAAAGTGATCCTTTCTCTTAAAAGTGGCATAATGGGAAAATTGGTAGATTGAATTGAAACTTGCTAAATTGTAAGAAACAGAAGTCATTTGGCAATTGAACCATTGCTAGTTCAGGAAATCACCATCTTTAGAGGACTTCATTTTGGCAACCATGATCAAAGCTTTCCCCTTTTAGGCAACGTCTGTAAAAAAACCTCTTCTAAGCAGTGTGTATACAAATTCATATGTACATGATGTATGACTATAAGATGCAAAACTTGCTTTTTAATACAATTTGAAAATTAAGGGATCAAAGACATCACCTTAGCAGCCTCCATATTCATTTCAAGGATGCTGCCTTTGGACAAATCATTCTCAGAATTTCTCTTGTGGAATTGCCCTATAAGACCATGGCAAACTCTAAAAATTATATTTAATAGTGAAAAATTTTATACTTTGAGTCAAAATATTATATTTGGGAAAGGTCCAGAGAAATCACAGTCTCATCTGGTAAAGAAAGTGAGTGATTAAACTATTACTAATTTTAAAAAATGAGGTGTTACTATTAAGTAAAGAAAGTGATATTCTTTTGTGACTTATTATCTGGTTTTCAAAATAATTCTCAAAGCATTTTAAAGATATTTCAGTCAGTGAGGCATACTTGTAATAAGGCTAAAGATTCTCAAGCTGACTGCTTTGAAGAATAAATTTTTTTAAAGATTTTATTTATTTGATAGAGAGGCATCACAAGTAGGCAGAGAGACAGGCAGAGAGAGAAAAAGAGAGGAGGAAGCAGGCTCCCCTCCGGGCAGAGAGCCCAATGCGGGACTTGATCCCAGGACCTTGAGATCATGACCTGAGCCAAAGGCAGAGGCTCTAACCCACTGAACCACCCAGGTGCCCCTTTGAAGAATAATTTTAGAATGAGTTTGGGTATGTTGGCTACAAAGCCAGTCTCATGGTGTTTATTGTTTTAACTTATACAGAGGGAGAAGTAGAGAGATATTAGTGTCTAGTGAAAATCTATTGGTGATTTTAAGATATGTGAGCAACATATATTTACATTTTTATAGAAAAGGGAAGAGTTAAGGTTTTGTTGTGGTGTGCTTTACCAGAAGGCGAAGTTGAGGCTGTGTGAACTTGAATCAGTCACTTTAACATTTTTTAGTATCTGCTTTTTCTCTTAAAGATGAGGCTATGTTTACTTTGGAAGATGAGCCAAAATATTACTGTCCCATGTGAAAAACATGCATGTACACACATCACAGGGTGAATGTCAGGTTCGGATGACGTACCATATTAAAAAGCACTTGAGAACTCTAAATGTCAACAAATATGTTATAATTTTAGAGAAAATGTTTCATGAGGAAAAATTAGAAGCATTGAGATAGAATAAAGCATTTAGAAGAATAAAGACACTGGACTTCATTCTTCCCCAAGACTTTCTTTAAACATTAACCTGTTTTTTTTTTTACATAAAAAAACAAACTATGCCATAATTTTTCTAAATGTAAATGAAATGGAAATAATACTGCCTTCCATTTATCACATGGAAACACAAATGGAAATAGTACAAAAGTCCAGAGAGAAAGGCACTGTATAAAGTATAAGTTTACTTTTTTTTTTTTAAAGATTTATTTACTTTGAAGAGAGAGGGAAAAAAAGAGAGGGGGAGAAATACACATTGGAGCAGGCAGAGGGACAAAGGAAGAGGGAGAGAAATCCTGAAGCAGATTCCCCTCTGAGTGGGGAGCCCAAGGCAGGGCTCAATCCCAGGTCCCTGAGATCATGGCTTGAGCCAAAATCAAGAGTTGGCTGCTTAACTAACTGAGCTATCCAGGTGCCCCAAAGCACAATTTAATCTTATGTGAAGTGGCCTAGCAAATTCCAGGCATATAGCCGGTTTACAAATACATTCTATTTATTATTGATGTCCTTAGTATACACCTACAATGGTTTGTCATTCAATCTGTACTTTCAAATTTACATATTTAGAACTCAGCTTTGAGCATGTTTTTCATAAAAATATTGATATTTTATTTCCTTAATACATTAATTGCAGCCCAAGAGATTCTAGAGAAGGGAAAAACAACCTGCCTTTATCAATAGAAAATCCACGAAATAATGGCAAATATGACTTTGATACAAGAGTTACTTTGAACACAAAAGAGTCAGGACAAAAGGCCCTTGCCTTAGTTTTAGGTTTCCAAATTACATTTTGAAATTAATGATATAGAAATGGAAACATCATGCAAAATGCCCTGAACTTAAGGGATACTTTGCATTTGGCATGGAAAAATTCTCAGTATCTGAAAGGATGAAAATTTGTCATTACTCTTTCTTCTCTATTATTGGGCCAGGCTGGTGTGTGTTATAAATCAGCTCATTATGCCAAGGGAAGGTTATTGAATAGTCTCTATTCAGTTAGAAAAATGTCAGTAATATATCTTCAAAGACGTCAGACCTCTTGTGGTTCTCTAATATCCCTCAACATGCACCCAGTGATTCTGTGTACTAGTCTTCACCCTGTGAGAATTCAAGCTCCGAGATGCAGTGGGAAGGAGAGTGAGAAGACATTGGGGATATTGGCATACAGCATGATGCCACAGAAAAGCTAAGCTAGTTTCCTTTTATAAAACGCAAACGACCTTTATGAAGGCTTCAGTGCACTGAGAAGGTAGACATACTCGTTACAGGCTAGAACGTCACATATTAACAGTTCTTCCTTTGTCACATGGAGTATTTCCAAAATGTCTTGTCCACCTTCTCTGAATCCAGTAGAGGACTGGAACTATATTTTTAGGGGCCGAGAGAAGTATCTCAGACTTTACTTCATAGATATTTCATGAAGTAACCCGCTAGTTATTATGAGACCTGAGGCCTGTGTTTTGGTCCAGGTAGAGATAATCTGAATGGATATATGTAAGAGACATAACCTTACATATCTGTCTATTTATCAATATAGATATACATGAAATTTATTTATTTGAGAGACAGAGTGTGTGTGCATGAGAGAGAGCATGAGCAGAGGGGAGGGGAAGAGGGAGAGGGAGAAACAGACTCACCACTGAGCAGGGAGTCTGATGCGGGACTCGATTCCAGGACCTTGGGGTCATGACCTGAGCTGAAGGCAGATACTTAAGTGACTGAGCTATCTAGGCACCTGCCTTACTTATAAATTTTAAATATATATTACATAAATATAAATTTATCATTTATATATTAATTTGAGTAGAGGTACATTCAGCAAAATTTAAGTAGTCTCTGTTAAGTAGAATCCTGTCCATGCAAAGTGAGATAGTAAGCAGTGGTTCTTGAATTTGGGATTAGTTAAGGGATTTATTTAGTATGCTTAAATCTTCAAACTGAATAATAACTACATTAATTTTATTATAAATGAACTTAAAATATTTTTTCTTATAAATTCTTCTCCATGGGCCAATGGTATTACCGGGGACTGGAGATAATCTTTAGCTATAGGGGTCAAGCAGGAGAGTGTTCTAATCAGATAGGACTGTCATTTTCTTTGTGTTGTCCTGTTTCTACTGGCTTTATCTTGAGTCCCATGGGAAGCTACTTTGGGCTTCTTCCTTTTCAGTTTCAGTTTTCTTTATTCTGTTTTTATTTTTTAGTTTTTGGTTATTGTTATAAACATCAAATTATGGTCTTTGTCAGTTGGTTTATATAAACGCTTTGTTTCATGGAAATATACTCTGCAGAAAACCCGAGTGCTTAAACTTATGAATCATTTTTGTGTATTTACTTGACCTGGTACCTCTCTGAACAATTTTTGATTTATGTATCTATGTCAATATACTTTTTGTTGTCTGCTTCCTCTAGGTTGCTATGTGAAGCTAGAGTTTATAATTCATTTTCTTTGGTGGTAAAAGTGATTCATGTCTGAGATGCTAGCTGAAAATGGGTGCCCAGTAAATCAGGGAGTCTGCTTTTGACCACAGGGAACAGAAAGTCAGGGGTGTCTTAAACCATTAGGTTGTTTAATTTGGTGGGTAAGAAGCCCAGGGGTGGACAGTAAGGGGGGTGGTTCACTAGCTCGGTGCTACCCGCAAGGACCCAGGCACTTTAGTTTTTGCTCAAGATGCTGGCATTGTCCTTTGCCTCATTTATGTCACAGAGGGTTGCTGTGGCTTCTGACATCAGTCCATATGTGATAGCTTCTCGAGGGAAAGAGAAGAGGGGCAAATGGATTGCTTCATGGGCATGTCTCTGTTTTTGAGACCAAATATTTCCTGATTCAGATTTCTTTTTTTACATACTAATTTTCAGAATTATGTCTCATGGACACCTTGAGCTCAAGAGTGACTGGGAACAATTTCTGTCATTTCATAGACTTTCTCACTTGGGAGAAGGGATGGGCTAGGGAACAGATAACTAAGGATTCATACCAATTACAATCATTGTGTTTGAATTTCCTGCATTACACAGAAACATTCACCTTTCAGCCATAGCTGAGAGGCATTTCTAATATCTCTTAATATTACAAGAGCCACATATCCCCATGCTTTTATCCTTCACACATTTCTAAAGGGGAATATTAATGGGTCATAAAGAACAATAACATGATTTAACAGCAGGATTATACAGATGAATACAGAAATTTTCATGTACCAGAAATGAGTATTTTGCTGTGTTCTACATATGAATAATGTATGCTCAATAAGTATATATTAAAGAAAATTGTGAGCAGAAAAAAGTGCAAGCAGCACTTGCATTTCTCTGAGTCCCACTGGATAACTCTTCATTGCTGCAATTAAAGCAAACATTAAAACCCACGCTTGATTGATGTGAAAACAAAAATGTTCTGTTAATAAAAGTAACCATTGGAGCCATTGATCACATGGATGTATAGATCACAGAGGGTGATCTCAGGACTGGAAGGGGTGGGTGTTATAAATATGAAGAAGGCTAAAGCTATTTTAAGAATTCCTTTGTCACACACCCACCCACCCACCCACCCACATACACACAAACATACACACTTGCCACACTTGCACTGTTGGGTTTTGTGAGCAAGGGACGTAAGAATATAAAAGGGAGTTAAGGTGCCTGGGTCGCTCAGTTTGTTAAGCATCTGACTCTTGTTTTCTGCATAGTCAGGATCAGGGATTTGAGCCCTGCATTGGGCTCTGCCATCATCAGGAAGTCTGCCTGAAGACTCTCTCCTTCTGCCCTTCTCCCTAATCTCTCTCCGTCCTCTCTCTCTCTCTCTCAAATAAATAAATAAATCTTAAAAAAAAAAAAGTGAAATTCCAAGGGCAATGTAGCCCATGAATGGCTGTATAGAAGAGTTGGAGATGTTAGCCAGGGAAAAGGCAAAACTGTTCTATAGATTAAGGGAATATATATAATAAAACATGTTCATTGGGCAATTTCTTTACAGACATTTATTTCCATAAAATGGATTTTTGATTTGCATCAAACGGTTAGGGCTTTATATGGGGTGAAGAAGAGCTTAATGATTTTAAAGACAAAGCCATATATTACTATTCTGTTTAAAATTTGAGGAATTTAGGGGGATTTGTGAGGCTAACTATATGTAATCTTGGCAACTCTTTTTCCGTTAATTAACAGTGCATGCTTTGTGTAATTTTTGAAGAAAGAATGAAGGATAAATTTGTGATTTATAAGGGATAAATACCTATTTAATGTTTATAGGTTTAAATTTTTAAGTTAAGGTTTTATTTTTAAAAGTATTTTATTTATTTATTTGACAGAGAGAGAGATCACAAGTAGGCAGAGAGGCAGGCAGAGAGAGAGGGGGAGGCTGGCTCCCTGCTGAGCAGAGAGCCCAGGACCCTGGGATCATGACCTGAGCTGAGGCAGAGGCTTAACCCACTCAGCCACCCAGGTGCCCCTAAGTTAAGGTTTTAAACTTTGTCTTGATTCTCTAGAACATTTTTAGAAAAAAGGCAACATAAGAATCATAATGGCAACTTTTAAAAATGGTATCTAGTTTTTACTTTTGTCCCTAGAAGACTAGTGAGAGGGGGTGAAAAGAAGATACTTACCTTCAAAGTGCTTATTCAGATATGTATAAGTACTTACTGTGGGTCAGATACTATTCAAGGGGATGAAGCCATAAGAATGTAAAAAACTGACAAGGCCTCATAGACCTTATATTCTGAGAGGGGAAACAGATAAGCAAATAGCAAGTACATTTGTAGTAGGTCAATGGAGTTGGGTTCTTATAGAGAAGAATAGCAGAGATCCCTGTTCTGGGTGGGTGGTTGCCATTTTATATAAGGGGATCATGGAAGACCCCATGGTTAGGCACCTTGCAAATGAGGGTTCTAAGAAAGCTGAGGAGACAAGCTTTATGCAGAGCTGGGAGAAGATATTCCATACATAAGGAAGTGAGGATGAAGAGTTTTTAAAAAATTTGATGCCGTTTATACATTTAATATGATTGTCATTGTAGCAATAATGGACACCTCTATCATGTTATATAATTAGCATTTCTTCTTAGGGCTTGGAATAATTAAATTCTAATCCCTTGGCAAGTTTGATGAATTTAATACAATATTGCTGTCTATATTCACGATACTGTGCATTAATTAGATCTCTAGAACTTATTTACGTGCTACTCGTTGTGAATTGTACCCTTCAAGAACATCTGTTCTATACCCCACCTCCTATACCATGGTAACCAGATTTTATACCTTGTTTTAACAAGCTGGCTTTTTTAGATTCCACATATAGGTAATATTATAAAATATTTGTCTTTCTCTGATTTAACTTAACATGATGTCCCTGGCGTCCATCCACGTTGTCACTAGAGTATGAAGATTGTAAGTAAAAATAAAACATGGCCTATTTAAGTAGCATGCACCAATAATATATAAGTATGCCTGCTCACAGATATGTTGTTAAAGACCAATCCTTTATTCAGGCACTGGTGAAATGGGCTTTCTTAGAGAATTCTAATTCTGTCTAGGTCTTTTTTTAAATTCATGGAACCAATTCTTTGTTACCCACTGATTTTCTTATTGTAATTGTTACCATTTTGAGTACTTACTCTATGCTGAATCTGGTGTTAAATGATTTATACACATATGTTACTTAATGATTTTCTCAGTCTTCAAGACTAAGATTCATCAAAGTTAAGTTGTCCCATAGCAAAGTGAGTGGCTGAAGCAGAATGAGAACTTTGCTTCTTAAGTAGTTCCATACTCCAAACTAATTCACTAAAGCTCAGACTGAACTTGTGATTTTCTTATATTTAGTATCATGGACAAATTGAAAAAGGTCTTTACATGTCTATAGTTGTTAAAAATTTAGTCTTTAGATAAACTTTATTAATTTCTGTAGTTACATGTTTCCTAAATTATATTCTTTGGAAAACTATTCCAAAAGATTTTAAGTAATTTTAATATGAAAATGTGATTCCAAGGCCAGATAATTTTTAGAAACACTAGTTTGTATAATGATGAACACGCTATTTGAAAGCAAGCCTCCCAGAGTCTTTGAAATGATAATATGCATTGAACATCTCCATGAAGCACATGTCTTCAGACTATTTGATCATGGAAGGGCTGTTTGTGAAATACCTATTACTATCTCAATGACCTAGCTTATACAGAACACAGTTTTCGAGATGATGCTTAAGCTATTTCCAGTTTCAGAATGGACTACCTAGGTCCATTTGATAAAGGTGATTTACTATGTTTCTAGGAGAAAACACTCTGGTTATTGCTTAGAGCAAAATACCTTTTTTTCCTACACTGCTTCAGTTTGAAAGAACTCCTGTAATTTGGATTTAGGTGGCAAAATATAACATCCAGGATGACTGACATCTATAAACTTTCCCTTCAAAATTTAGAAATAACTTAGCATTGACGTGTACTTTATGCTTTCAAATATCCATCTTTTTTACTCTTTCTTACTCATTTTTAGTAGCTGGGAATAAAGAAGGGATAACGATTTGCCCATGTTCTTCTTTATTATTTGTTTCACTATTATTTTGTCTATCTCTGTGCAATTAAGTTCTTCTCAACCTGGTTCGATAGTCCTTGACAAACTTCAGGTCTGGCTATTCTGGTCCCAATTATCCATCACAGTTTACTCTGAGAACAAACACTGTTATCTTGTTGTCTTGTAAATGAGTCTTCTGTTCTTTGGTGTTATCTGTTGGGGGTTTTGTGTAATTTAAGATGAGGAGAGAAGAAATACAGGAGAAATTTCCAAGATTTACTTAAATCCTTTTCTTGACTTCTTCTTTTTAGAGGTCCCAGTTAGCTTGGGAAGTCTTAGTTTCAAAAACATCTTTTCATTCTGCAGCTTCTCCAACCACAGGGTCAGCAAAACATAAGAAAAACACGGTGGCCTTAATCATCATTCCATTTGTTTCACATTCTCTAGAGTTAGGAGGGCCTTAAGACTAATCCTATTTGTTAAGGGGAAGTTGGCTCATTATTTCCGGGACAACTTCTACTTTCTTTTCTCTAGGATCTTCTTTGGGAAGTGTGACAGCTTCCACCCTTGGTTTTTCTCTGTGCGACTGTGGCGTAGTTGTTTCATGGTCCCACTCTGTGAGCCACTTTATAAGATACACCTGAGTACAACATGCTAGGGTCCAAGGGCTTGGGGAGATTCTCACAGATCCATTGACTTACTCTTGTACCATCTTCTGGGTATAAACCCCACATTGTTTATTGGTAGGAAACCTCTGTTCATTCTACTCAATAAATACATGCAAATCCTGCCACTCTCTTTTCTCACTCGGATTTTAAGGAGTGATTCATAGTAAGATGACACCTCAGAGCCATAAGGTAACCACAAGCTTACACCTGTGTCTACAAATGGTAGCTATTGGCAGGACCCCAGTCCTGGTCCAAAGCAGCAGTTCCCTATTGGCCTACTTTAGTCAGCAAGGATATGATCCTGGACTGTGACAACTGGTCTTATTAACCAAAGCTCTCTTTGGCAGCAGCTTTCAACAGATCAGCTGACAGCTGAGTGCTCTCAATAGGAGAAGGCTACAGAGTTAAAGAGCCCACAATTTTTTCAAAACATGTCCTCCAGGTTGTATCAGCAAAGCAGACCCATGCTGAATGCTACACTCTTTATCTTTCTGCTCAGTTCTCTTTCATTTGTAAAGATGTTGAGTTTTTGAGTTGGAGAAAAATGTCTCCAGGCTCAACTGCTTATTTTGTAGAGTGAAATATGGGCTTCAGAGAGTTGTTCTGAATACAGACATTACTTAGGAGATGTGGACACAGTGTATCCCCAGTTTACTGGTGGATAATGTAGGCGGGTTATACTCCGGCACTGGGTTATCTTGCTTTGCGACTTAGCCTGATGATCCTGAAGAAGCTGAAAAATGCTATGACAAAAATGAATAACTCTAACCATCTGTGACTTTCAAAAGCCCAAACTAAGGGGGGCCTGGGTGGCTGAACCAATTAAGCCTCTGCCTTTGCTTGGGTCATGATCCCAGGGTCCTGAGATCCAGTTCGACATTGGGCTCCCTGCTCAGTGGGGAGTCTGTTGCTCCCTCTCCCTTTACCCCTCCCCCTGCTCATGCTCTCTCTCTCTGTCTCTCTCAAATAAGTAAAATCTTTAAAAAAAAGAGCAAAAAGTAGGGTAGTTTTTTTTGGCCATTGTTAATGAATTGTTAACTGATTACCATTATTATTATTTTTTTTTTACTAAAAGTTAAACTCTTATTAAATGTTATATCCATTTAAGATATTTATTTAAGATATTTAAGATATTTAACATCTAAGATAATGTTTTAAAGTTTAATTCTTTGTCTCAAAAAAAAAATTCAAAGACAGGGGCTCCTGGGTGGCTCAGTGGGTTAAAGCCTCTGCCTTTGTCTCAGGTCATGATCTCAGGGTTCTGGGATTGAGCTCCACATTGGGCTCTCTGCTCAGCAGGGAGCCTGCTTCCCCTTCTCTCTCTCTCTGCCTGCCTCTCTGCCTACTTGTGATCTCTGTCTGTCAAATAAATAAATAAAATCATTAAAAAAATTCAAAGATAATTTAAAATTTAAAGGGAACAAGATACCTGTCTAAAGAAGGGGAAC
Organism: Mustela nigripes; assembly: GCF_022355385.1. Classification (NCBI taxonomy): domain Eukaryota; kingdom Metazoa; phylum Chordata; class Mammalia; order Carnivora; family Mustelidae; genus Mustela; species Mustela nigripes. The sequence goes on from NC_081561.1 coordinate 101,660,152, forward strand.
TAGAGTGTTCTGCTTAGAAATTGCTCAGCTACTCTGAGATGCTCTTTGAAATATATTGCATAGATGGGGCAATAAATATTGACTGACTATTTATTGAAACAAAATTCACATAACAGTCACCATTTTAACTGTATTTAAGTGTACACTTTCATGGCTTTTAATATAATAGTGTGCGACTATCATCACAAATTCTAGAATTTTTCTTCCTTTCTTTGTTTTTTTTTTAAAAGATTTATTTCATTTATTTTAGAGAGAGCTCAAGCAGGGTGGATGGGCTTCTCTTTCAAGGAAGAGAGAGGAAGAGAGAGAGAGAGAGACAGAAGCAGACTCTGCTGAACATGGAGCCTTGACCCAGGGCTTGATCTCATGACCCTGAGATTATGACCTGAGCTGAAATCAAGAGTTGGATTCTTAACCAACTGAGCTACCCAGGCACTCCTCTAGAACATTTCTGTCACTCAAGAAATAAACCCTATACCCAATTCCTCTCTCCCTCATCCTCTGGGAACTACAAATTTAGTTTTGTTTATATGGATTTGCCTAATTTGGGCATTCCATAAATGGAATCATATAATATATAGCACTTTGTGTCTGGCTTCTACTTAACAGTATTATCAAATATCCATGTTGCAGTACGTGTCAGTACTTTATTACAAAGAGCTGAATAATACACATTTTGTTTATTCATTTACCAATTGATGGACACTTGAGTTGTTTACACTTTTTCTTTTCTTTTTTTTAATACTTTTTCTATTATGAATAATGTTGGCATGAATATTCAAGTACAGGTTTTTGTGTGAACACATGTATTTAGCTCTCTTGGATATGTACCTAGGAGTAGAATTGCTAGGTCGTATGGTAACTAACTCTTTCAAGAACTGTCGAATTCCACAGTGACCAAATACCATTTTTCATTCCCACCAGAATGTATGAGGATTCCAGGTTCTCCACAATCTCCCCAGCATTTGTTCTTCCCCCTTTTCTTTAAATTCTAACCATCCTGGACAGTATCTCATTGTGGTTTGGATTTGTACTTCCATAATAACTGAAACGATGATGAGTATATACTAGTTTTTAAGCTATATCTTTATGTGAAATGAAGCAAAAATGTAATTGACCAGAAAATTCAAACAGTATATATAAATTAACATGATGATGAAACCATCATTTCAACGTACTGCAATTTAAAATCTGTGACATTCACGTGTATATTTCCTTTAGATTTTCAATTACATGCATGTATAGCACATATGAAAATAGTCTCGTGGAAAACTGAAGTGGGTCTTATTATCTGGGATTCTCAGCTGACTATGACACACACCTGAACTGTTTCTGAGGAGAAACAGATCTTTCAGGAATTGTTAGAAGCCATCTGAATATTAAATGGAGGAAGTGTCCCAGGTATAAAAAGTAAACTGGTTGATTGCTTTCACGATCTCCAACCTCCCAATTATGAACCATGTTTTTCTTCTCTAGTGCCCCATTTCTCCACCTTCTCATGAGATATTTAAACATTTAGTGTCCCTGGTTTCTCCAGTTTTTTTCTTTCTGAACTTAGCTTTCTTAAAAGAATCTTACCGCTTTTATCTACATGTTAAAGTGAATGTCATCCGATGTGTTACAATTGCAAGAACAAAGGAGTCAGGATTAGTAAAATTGTCTAGTTTTCTGCTAGAATTAAGTGGACTCCAATACCCATGCTTGTATTCTTAGTGTTCTTTATATTGTTTTTCTCTCTCCTATTCCTGACTGTGGTCAACAGTCACCTGACTTTCCTTTCTGTTCAGAGTTTAACTGTCCACTTTCAAATATGGGCCCTTTAGTCTAAAAACCTGTTGAAAGGGTGTTTAAAATAATAGCCAGTAGTTGTTGAGTGGTTTCCTTTATAAGATTACTTTAGGGCTTTAGAGGATGGATTCTGTGATGACTGTTTTGACTGCTTAGTTATTTCTCCCTTTCTGTTACTAGGTTATTTTTGGATACATGACACCTGGTATTTGATTACAAATATTCCAATGGCCTTGGTTTCTAAAATCATCCCACTCTTGTAGACTTTCAACACCTCATACTCTTATGAAGCAGATATTTTAGATTATAAACCAGCAGAGTTTAATTAGGGAAATTTTCAGACAAAGCTAAGAGGCTCTGATGTCCCAGCAAAACATGCATTGTACTGCTACATGACTGATCTTATGTCTATTTTGAGTTCTGGGGCATAATGTTAATTAACTCTTTTAGCAGATGTTTGCTGACAGTTACTATACTCTACTACCTCTCCTTTTTCAAAAGCAATTATAGATTCTGGGTTATGCTCTTAAATTAATAACACACTTGCCAGATCTAATAGAAGAGGTGTTCTTACTTTTTAACACACCCACCCCACAAGATGCATCTGAGTTGTGATAAGTGTTACTTTGGGGCTTAGATTAATACGTTTTCCTATCTTTGTGCTTACTTACTTACAATTGCCATTACAAAATAGAATATGAATGCCTTTTATTTTTCCTTACTCAGATATAAACCGAATATTAATATAAGTACTACTGTTTATCTTGGTTACCTTGTTCTACTGTCTCTTTGCTATGAACAGTCTATGTAGCCAATTTTGGCTAATAATTGATATAGAAAAACTATTTTAAGTATTATTATTTATAGTAAAGCTATTTTGTTTTATCCTGCATAAATACTACCTGGTATTTTGTTCCTGTCCTCTACCCTCTTATTCAAGAAACTACCAGCTTTTACTTGATGGAAAGAAATAATAATGATGATTTGACTCATTAGTTTGTCATCTAATGAATTCAGATAAAAATTATGAGTGGCGTAAATCATGTCTGAACAATTTAGAAGCTGTTATCTCCAAGACAAATAAAGTAAAATCCTTTGATAATAATTTATAGGTTGTGTGGAGATGTTGCTATGAGTAACAGATTGGCACATGAAAATTTTATTTTCCCAGGGGTTACACCTCCTTCCATATTTCTACACATGTGTTTCTTTCTTCTCCTAATTCATCTGATTGCACGTGCAGTTTCAAACTGTGTATAGTTACTAATTCATATTTAATGACTGAAAGCTACATAGTACCAAGCACAGAGAGGCAGTGATGAACATCTAAAAGGTGTTCATCATCATCTAAAAGATGGAAGGTCTAAACAAAGAGTACAACTTGGAGGAGGCTTAGGAAACTGTAAAGTAAAAAAAAAAAAAAAAGTAAAAAAAAAAGGAAACTGTAAAGTCATGCAAAGAATAATGAACTTGAAGTGAAAAATAGATAAGGAAAGGTATCAGTCTAAAGAAATATTGTTATCAGGCAGAGAGACAGGGAAGTTCGAGGAGGTTGAAATGCCAAGGATGTATCCTGGATAAAGATGTATGTGATGGATGAGGAGAGAAAAAAGATATTCTTTTGCCTCTTTTGCATGTCATTGACCTAAGTTGGTCACTGGTATCATTAACAGTGAAAATTACTTCTTAAGGGACTTTTTTCCCCCCAGACGTTTAGACTCGGAAATATATCTATTTTCTGTTTTGTTGTTTTCCTCCTCCATTTGCATGTGAAATTTTATCTTCTAGGTTCTGTTTTCTTCACACAGCTCTGACTTATTGGGAGGAAGATTTTCTTTTCTTTTTTTTCTAAAAGATTTTATTTATTTGACAGAGAGAGATCACAAGTAGGCAGAAAGGCAAGTAGAGAGAGAGAGAGAGAGAGGAGGAAGCAGGCTCCCTGCCAAGCAGAGACCCCGATGTGGGACTTAATCCCAGGACCCTGAGATCATGACCTGAGCTGAAGGCAGAGGTTTAACCCACCGAGCCACCCAAGTGCCCCTCACAAGATTTTCTTTTCTTTTTTTAAAAAAAAAAAAAAACAAAAAAACCACAAGATTTTCTTTTTAAAAAAGTTTCGATATTAAGTGATACTTGGGTGGCTCAGTCAGTTAAGCATCTGCCTTTGGCTCGGGTCATGATCCCAGGATCCTGGAATCAAGTCCTGCATCAGGCTCCTTTCTCAGCAGGGAGCCTGCTTCTCCCTCTGTCTGCCACTCCCCCTGCTTGTACTCTCTCTCTCTTTCTGATGAATAAATAAATAAAATCTTTTAAAAAGTTTAGATATTAAGAAAAAATAAATGATGAAGCAAACTTACTAAATATTAGGATAGTATTTTTTCAAAATACAAAAATGTAATCTAATATTGTGAAGCTGGTATAAATAGATGTATCAGATATCAATTAGGTTCTTCACTTTTGCTGAAATGACATCATCCTCTAAATCTATACCACTGACTGTAACTGGTAGAGCTAAGGATATCTATAAGTGTTCATTAAAGTTTTAGGAACACAGTACATCATAGTGGTGAAAACATATATTTGGCATTAGACAGGCTTCAGTTCAAATTGTGACTTGGTCACTCTTTGTCTTTATAACACTGGGACCATTACTTAATTCCTTTGAGCCTCCATTTCCTACTCTGTAAAATAAATATATTTGTAAAGCATACACAGTTCCCTCTGTACAGTAGCTATTCATCAAAGTGTGTATTATGATGACTGTTATCATCCTGTTTTTCCTCCTCTGTTATTTAAAAATCATTAGTAATTCTTTTAATTTGACACTTTCTTTTCATTCATGTACCATTTATCAGGGTTTTTGATGAACGGGATTCATCAATTCTAGAACCATAGGACAGAAAAAGACCTTAAATGGCCACCACATGCATCCCTGTTTCAAAACAATGGAATGTCTCTGGATAATTTAAGACCAAAAAGAATTTGTTTCTTTGAATAATTTAAGAACAGAATAGTTATGATCTTTTGGTAATGCCATGTAAGATATTCTTTATGTGTAGTCTAGGTCTCTTTTAATTCAATCAATCCATTTAAAAGGAAAAGTGTCTACTCCTGTTTATATAAAAATTCCTGCCTAAGTTGTAAATCCTTTACAATTGACTGAGGCCTGGCTGAATGTCCTTTACATTTGTTATAGTTGGTTCTTATAGTTGACCCCCTTATGTAAGGGGTCACAAAAGATCACTGTTCATGACATAACAACGAGGAGAAAACTAAATTGAGTAGACTAAAAAATAGATTTTCTTTAAAGCCATAAACAAGCAATGAATCCCATTGAATTTTCAATGATTATGAGTGTGATATCATGGCAGATTGGTATCCCATGGAGAGGCAAACACAGAACTTATCCACCCCATCCTCCAATATTCTTCTACAGGAATTTTGCTGAATAAACAGCAGCATGGAAACTTAGGAGCTAGGCTAGAAAACAGGAAATTTCATGAAGTACTTAGGTCCCAAATCCCTGTAGAAGGGTACACTTAATTCTACCCTTAAGACACTTGAAAATAGAAGTGAACTAAAACCAGTTGAAGTAGAAAATCAGCACCAGCCCCTCTAGATGTCTGCCAAAGAAAAGAGGAGCTGTTTCTATGGAAAACATCACCTATTTCAGTCTTGACTATTGTTTCTTACACAATGACAGATGAAAAAAAAAAAAACTAAGAAACATGAAAAGAAGCAGGAAATATGGTTCATAATAAATATAAAAAAATAAGAGATTTTGGAATTAGTACAAAAGGACTTTGAAATAATATATTAAATGTGTTTAAAAAATAGGAAAAAAGGTGGCCAAAATGGATGAAAAGATGAAAGATGTCGACAGAGAAAAGGAAACTTTTAAAAAAGAACCAAATGTAAGTTTTGAACAGAAAACTACAATATTTGAAATGAAAAATATTCAATGGGATTAACAGCAGATTGGACAGAAAAGAACAAAGAATTAGTGAGCTAGAAAATATGTCAGGAGAAATTATCCAAACTGAGGTAAAGAAAGAAAATAATAATTTAAAAAACAACAGAAGAGAGTATCAAACCTCCAGGACAAAATCAAATGGTCCTTCATAAAATTAGAGTTCCAGAATGAGAAGGGTGAGTGGGACACGTATTTGAGAAATAATGGCTAAGAATACTCGAATTGATTAAAACTACTACTTCACAGATTCAAAAAGCTCAGTGAGCCACAATCTGGGTAAATGCAAAGAATCCACACAGAGACATAGTAACCTTGCTGAAAACCAAGGATAAAGGGAAAAATTATGAAGTAACCAGAGGGAAAAGGCGCAATACATTCAGATGAACAAGATAAGAATAAAGACAACTTGTAATCAGAAACAAGAGAAGCCAGAAAATAATGGGAGAACATCTTTAAAGTGGTGAAAAAGAGAAAACCTACTATAACTTAGAATTCTATACCCAGCAGAAACAGTCTTCAAAAATGAAGGTTTTTTGATTTCACCTTGGTTAGATTTTAGTTCTTTTATTTCTCCAGAAAGGGCTTTTATATCTCTCGAGAGGGTTTCTCTAATATCTTCCATGCCTTTTTCGAGCCCGGCTAGAACCTTGAGAATTGTCATTCTGAACTCTAGATCTGATATATTACCGATGTCTGTATTGATTAGGTCCCTAG
>NC_081561.1:101671626-101734700 GCF_022355385.1 Mustela nigripes
GTTTTTACCCTGGGGAGGGGGAGGCTCACTCTTTAAGTGTCTGCCTTGGCTCAGGTCATGATCCCACAGTTCTGGATTGAGCCTTGCAAGGTCCAAGGATCCCATGGTCCTAGGATCGAGCCCCGCATGGGGTTCCCAGCTCAGCAGGAAGTCTGCTTCTCCTTTTTCCACTCCCCCTGCTTGTGCTCTCTCTCTGACTATCTCTCTCTCTGTGTCAAATAAATAAATAAGTAATTTTCCAAAAAAAAAAAATGAAGGTTAATTTAAGACTTTTTTCAGACATACAAAAGCTGAGAGAACCTACCACCAGCAGTTCATAGTGTATATAGAGTTGACCCTTGAACAATATGGGGGTTAAGGGCACTGACCTCTTGCATAGTCAAAAATATCTGTCTAGGGTAGCCTGGGTGGCTTAGGGAGTTAAAGCCTCTGCCTTCAGCTCAGGTCATGATCCCAGGTTCCTGGGATTGAGCCCCGCATCAGGCTCTCTGCTCAGCGGGGAGCCTGCTTCCTTCTCTCTCTGCCTGTTTCTCTGCCTACTTGTGATCTCTGTCTGTCAAATGAATAAATAAAATATTAAAAAAAATCTGTGTAGAACTTTTGATTACCCTAAAATTTTAAGTACTAATAGTCTACTGTTGATGGGAGACTTACCAATAACATAAGCATTCAATTAACCTATATTTTGTATGTTATATGTATTATATGCTATATTCTTACAATAAAGTAAGCTAGAGAAAAGAAAATGTTGTTAAGGAAATCACAAGGAAAAGTACATTTATAGTACTGCATAAAGTCTGCATATAAGTTGATCTAAGCAGTCCAAACCTGTGTTGTTCAAGGGTCAACTGTAATACTAAAGGAAGTTCTTTATGCCAGAAAAAAAAAAAGTTCCCAGATAGAAGTCAGATATCTATAATAAGGAATAACATATACAGGAAAAATAAATATATGGTAAGTAAAGATTACCTAAAATATTTCTTTAAAAGACAATTGATTATCTAAAGCAAATATAATTACAAAGAATCATAAGATTTATAATTTATTTAGATGTAAAATGTATGAGAATAATATCACAAAGGATGGAATAAGGCGAATGGAATCATACTGTTGTTACCGTAGGTTGTTACATTATTTATGAAGTGATATAATATTAATTCAAGGTGTTCTGTGATAAATTAAGGATGCATATTGTAATCACTGCAGAAACAACCTAAAGAATAATGTAAAGTCACATAGCTAAAAAAATTTAGAAAATACAAAGTGTAATACAAAACAAAAATATTGGAAACATTTCTCTCAAAGGATGTCAGGAAGGGATAAGGAAAAATATCTGATAAGGCAAATGAGAAGCAAATAGAAAGATGATAGGTTTAAACCCAGTTATCTTAGTAATTACATTAAATATAAATGGACTAAATGATCCAGTTAAGTGGCAAAGAAAGTCAGATTATGGAGATAGTTTATAAAAACAAGTTCCAAATACATGTGATTTACTAGAGACATATCTTAAATATAAGGACACAGCTAAATTGAAAATAAAGGGATAGAAGAAAATATGATGTTAACATAAATCATAGAAAACTGTTGTGACTGTATTACTACCAAACTATATATATTTCAAAGTAAACAGATGAAGGCGAAGAGAGATCATAGATGAAACTGAATGTTTTATAGTCATGAAACCATCAATTCATCATGAAGACATCACAGTTGTATTTTGAATGTGCACTAATAGCGAACCTTCAAAATTTCACAAACGTCCTTACTGTTCCTTCTTTCATAGGCTCCTTCTAGTAGTTCTGTGATCTTAGAGTGCTGATTTAACCATCACTGTCACCTGGGCTCATGCCTCTGTGGTGTACAATACTATTATCCAGACAGGAAAAGGCTTATTTGATAGATACCTGTTTATCTTTTTGTTTATCCCCTCATGAAGGCATCTATTGCACTGATACAGAGTCTACCAGGAATTAGAAACCTGGTTTCAAGCTGTGGTACTGCTGGTAACATCAGACCAGTCACTCAAATCACTTTGAGCCTCAGTTTCCTCATGGGGAATGGGGATGGAAATACTTGCTTTGCCTAATGTGTAGACTTATTAGGAAGCTTAAATGAGAAAACACATGTAGTGCTGGATGCGTAAGAGACACTGTTGTGAACACAATAGTGGGCTTGCTTTTTAGCACCTGCCTAATCCTGGCTGATGTGCAGCTGCTGGCCCCCAGGTGCCTTTTCCTTATTTAGCAGTTTAGTCTATTTTTATTCTGAGTCTTTTACAGACAGAACTGAAGGAGACTGGTAAACCTCTATGAGGAAGCTCAGAAGGTTCTGCCCTTAATTTTGTACTTCTTTGATTTACCCAAGAGGGTAATTTGAAGATTCTAAACAGGATAATTAAACCAGGAGGCAAGTCCTATTCTGAGCTCTGGTTAAAGACTTTACAAAGAGACAATCAAAAACGTTTAATGTAAAGATTAAAAATTTTGACTAAATTAAAAAAAAATTTTAACCTGAAAGTGGTTTTCCATTTAGTTTTGTTTTTGGAGTGAAACTGATTTCTGTATGTAAAAGGAATAGAACTGTTTTTGTGTGGATTGTCTTTTATGGAAGTATATTTTTTAGTGATAAAATTTTTCTGGAATGAGATGAGGTTACCAGAATAGGTTTCCTTGGCATGTGAGAAAATTATAGGACTATGTGAAATTACAGTTTTAAGATTTGGGAAGTTTGAAATTAATTACTTTATCTGCATTATACATTAAGGGATTGCTAATTAAGGTAGACCTCTTGAAATAATTAACCAAATATAAATGTTATTTGAAAGTTATTTAGTTATCTAAAACTCACACAAACAATATCTCTAAATCATGTCAAATTTTAAAAATAAGTCTCTTATAAGAGTAATAGTACTTGAAAAGATCTCTTAGTCTTCAAGAATAGCACGAGTTGTAATACAATTGCTACAATAAGCATGAGAAAATTGTGGGGCACCTATGTGGCTCATTTGGTTAAGCATCTGCCTTGGGCTCAGGTTGTATCCCAGGACCCTGGGATTGAGCCCCACATCCGGCTCTCTGCTCATCAAGGAGCTTACTTCTTCCTCACTCACCTGCTTGTGCTCTCCCTTGCTCTCTCTCAAATAAAAAAGTAAAATCTTTTAAAAAAGAAAACCATGAGAAAATTGTATCAATCTCCTAGATATTTATTGTATCCCAAACATTAATATTGTGTTTCATGATATTTTGTACATGAACACATATGCTACAAAGACAAGAGGTTTCTTCAGTATTTGAAGCAAAAAAAAATTGCTTCCCACATACCTATATGAATCGCTGTATGCTTTATGTTCTGTTAAAAACAAACATGACTATGAAGAGGACTTCATTGTTTAAATCTTGATTATGACTCTGCAGTAGCTCATTTGTTTGTATATTCTTTAATGCAGTGTAGGCCAATTTGACACTTACAAGATAACAGAATAATTTCCTGTTATGAATGCATTTCTTAATAGTAACCTGAAAGAAATATAGGAAACTTTGTAAGAAGGTAATAAAGAAAAATGGTAAAGACATTGAAGAAAATGCTCTTGGCTCCAGGAGGCAGAGAGAGTGACAAGGTCAGCTTATAGTGATAAAGAAGGATCAGAGTTCTATAGGTATGATTTCAGGAAAGTACATCTAACTTGGACCCTTAGTTTCCACATCTGTAAAGTGGGGATAATAATAATACCTGCCTGATAGTATTATTATGATGATGATACCAGATTATGTTTGTAAATAATTTAATGCAGTGCTAGGACAGGTACATAGCAAACATACACTAGATTCAATTACTAAAGTGAAAATTAAGCTTTCTACTGAAATGGGGTTTAAGAAGTTCTGTCATTTCCATCTTGATTTACTTAATCTCTCTATCTAAATAATTCAGTCTAGATCAGCAGATTATCTTTGGGAAACCTTTATTGAGAAAGTCATTTCTCTGTCACATCATCCATTAACATAATGTTGCAGCTCTGGCTTATTCAGTGAGGCTTTGTTACATAAAAATGGAGCTATTGATATTATTGACTATTAATGAATGCTTATTCCATATTATAACTTACTGTTTCCACAAAATATAATCTATTTTAATAACTGAGATGAACCACGATTTTATAAAAGAAGAAATGAGTTTCTATATTCAATTTCTTAAACTAACCGGGCACTCAGCATATAGCTTTAATTAAGTTATTTGCCTAGAGGCCAATCAATAATTAATTCCCCCATTCAAAGGCTATGACTTGGATGTTTCTCTTAAAGCATGCCAATTAAAAATAGAAAAGCCAAACTATAAAACAGGTATATGTTTATTGACAAGTTAGAAGGTGTTGCCAGCCTTTCTTAACAAGCTCCTTGAAAATATTGCTTTATTTGAAAAGAAACCTTAATTCCCCTTGATCATGGCACTTAAGTCTTAGCATTATATTCCTGCTCGGTAATACATACTCAGCTCATGGTGATTAATTCCCTCATAGCTTGTGGTGATTAGGGAGAATCATAATAGACCATAAACTTGGTATGAGCTGACCAAGATAGAAAGAATAACTTTGAATTATTCTTATTAATTTAACCCATATGTTTTAGAAAACTAGTGATAAGCTGGTTGCCCTGAAGTATCTACTACTATAAGATGATAAGTTTTAACACACTTTACTAACAACTTTGAAATGGAGTTTTGAGAGAAAGGAAACTATGAATTTATCTAAAATATAAGGCTAACGATTATAATTCCACTTGCTCACTGTGTTCTAGCACCACGGGCTTCCTGGCTGATCTTACACAAGCCTGAAGCTTTGCATTTGCTGTGGCCTCTGCCTGGCATGCTCTTCCCTTGGATATTTGCCTCACTTCTTCACTTTGCTCAATGTCATTTTCTCAGAGTTGCTTAATCTGATCCCTCCCATGTAAAATTACACACTACAGTGTTCTTAATTTTCTTTTATCTGCTCTGTTTCTCTCTACCATGCTAAACTAGTCATCTTCCAATGTACTATATATCTTAACATTTGTTCATTGTAGACTCCATCAAATGTAGACTCCAGGAAGCCAGCGAGTTTTATTTGCTCTACTCGTGCTGTATTGCCAGTACCTAAAATATTGTCAAATAGCTAGTGAAAACTGGATAAATATTTGTTGAATGAATAGATGCATCAATAAATGTAGAAGTAAATATAGAGGATTCAACATACTAGGTTAAGCACCTAGAAACTCCTATCACTTTCTAGCTTGTGTTCTATATAATTTTTAAGTCCTCACATAACTCTGGTCTTTTGTTTATGAAATTTTCCCACTCTCTGAAGTCTACAACATGTAATTTAGCTTTTAATTGTAGTCTGCCTTATTCCTAAGTAATTTCATATATGTGTTTTTACCCTCTTTGAGGTCATAATATTTTTAGACGAGGATGTTGTACATTCCCTTTTGTGTTATGCTTTATAACCTCTGGTCTCTTTATCTAATAGAACTGCCATTTCCATGGTATCTCTTTCTATCTAATATTTCACACTCACTTATAATCTAACAAACAAAAAGTCAACAACTAAGTCATAAAAACGAAATAGACAATTCTTGATGCCCAAATTTTGAAAGTCTGATAAAATGAAAATGTATCATCATTTCTGGAAAGAGATCAAAGCACCTATTTTTTAATTTTATGAAACCAACCAGCAGAGGGAGCAAGAGAGATATTTAAGTGTGTTCTGTTTCTTCCTGCAGACCTTCTACTATGGTTGCTGTCTAGACCTTGGCTGTATTTTTAATATATACTCCCCCTAATCCCCAGGAAGAAATTCTGCTGGATAATTACCACATACCTGTGAAGTCAGTTCTAAGAGATTCTACTTGCACAATTTCTTTCTTCAATCTCGAGTCCCATGAAAACCTCAAAAGCTACCATGTAACAAACCAGGAATAAAATTTTAGGCCTTCAAAACTCTATCTAGGTAGAGCAGGAATTAGGGCAAAGACATTTTGAATGAATAAAATAATGAGATTTCTAGCTATTATGATAAATGGCATTAATGAATTTCTTCTGTGTTCTGGCTTATCTAAAATATTTTGAGAGCTTTTCACCATACTCTAATGGAGATTTTACTACATTCATAGTAAAATTGTATTTTTTATATGATTAGGAAATAACAAAGAGGAGGTTCCTTTAAAAAGAATTCTTTATATTCTTTTATATGTATATGTGTGTGAATAGTGCATATATACTATATATGATATATTTCTACATTCCCATAAAAATATCTCTTAAAACATTATAGATCAAAAGAGTTTCTCATTATCTTGGATATTTTGGTTTAGATAATTCTGTTAAGCATAATAATGAAGATGGCCAAAGACTTGTGTGTGGTTTACAGTGTCCACTGCAAAAGCTTTAAGAATGTCATATTTGCATTATTTGAATGAGTTCAATATGAGGACTCTTTGGATGTATAAGACCTTATTACCCAAACTGTGCCTTGGGTTTAATGAAGATATATATATCTTAATTAAATATATATATATTATATTTACATATGTATATAAATATTTTATATATATAAAATATATATTTTTAAAAATTTATTTTAGAGAGAGCACACATGAGCTGGGGGGAAGGGGTAGTGGAGAGGGAGAAGTAGAGAAACTGGGCAGGGGGCCTGAAGTGTGAAGTGTAGCTGGATCCACAACCCTGAGGTCATGACCTGAGCCAAAATCAAGAGCCGGACACTGAAGCAACTGAGCCACGCAGGTGCCCTTTTGATGAAGTTATGTTAAAGTACAGCCACAAGAAGGAAGAAGCAAAAAAGAAGAAAAACCTGTGATAATGCAAAGCTAATATGAATTTAATATGAATCATTTTATTCATCTCCTGAAGAATATCAAAAGGGAAAAGAAGTATTATAGGGCATTTCATTTCCTTTTAATTATTTTTATTAACATATAATGCATTATTTGCTCCAAGAGTACAGGTCTGTGAATCATCAGGCTTACACATGTCACAGCATTTTGTTTTTAAGGGAATGTCATTATAACTAATATCATTCATGTAGTTTCTTTTGTGTTGAGGTTGTATAAACTCTTACAGCAGCAAAATGTATCACAAACTTTGGGAATTTCCAGATATCATGGCATGGTGGACATCTTTATCACTCCTGTAATTCTTGACTTTAGGTAGGATTACATCTGACTGAGTTATTTGAGTTGATCTCCAAACACAAGTCATATGAAGCTTCCTCCCCTCCCCCCTTTTTAAAGTTTTTATTTATTCGAGAGAGAGAGAACATGAGAGGGTGAAGAGCAGAGGTAGAAGCAGACTCCCCACTGAGTAAGGAGCTCGATGCGGGACTCCATCCCAGGACTCCAGCATCATGACCTGAGCGGAAGATAGAGGCTTAACTGACTGGGCCACCCAGGTGCCCTCATGGGGATCTCTTTTACCGGGAATGCATCAATATGGGCTACATTTGCACCAAAACCATGAGGAAGGTGGTGCGGGTCATCACGGAGAAGTACTACATGTTGCCTGAGCAATGACTTCCACACCAACAACACTGTGTGTGGGGACATCGCCGTAATTCCCAGCAAGAAGCTCTGCAGCAAGATAGCAGGCTGGCTCACGCATCTGATGGGCGGGAATCAGGGAGGTCTGGTGAGAGGTATCTGCATCAAACTGCAGGAGGAGAGAGGAAGAAAAGATAATTATGTCCCTGAAGTCTCAGTCCTGGAGCCGGAGATCATCACGGTGGATCCTGATGCCAAAGAACCATGGAAGCCCTTCTTTGGCATTCTGTGAAAACTGTGGGTCTCTCAGCCTGCAACTGGGATGAATTTCAAAACACCACGTGGAGTTGTTTGAATCATTCGGCTGTACTGTAATATCTTCCATAAACCCTGGAAAAAAAATTCATATAGAGATACCCCTGACTAAGGGTAATGAGATTATTTTTAGGAGGAGTAGATTGGATATGTGTATGTGTGTATGTCTGTGTGTATCTGTTTGACTGCTCAACAACAGAAATAACCTTCACATTTGTCTCCTCAAGGGAGGGACAAACATTCTAACTATTGTGAAAGTCTTTTTTTCCCCTTGTTGTCTATTTCTGTCCTGTAGTGAATTAGTTTTTATTACCATGTGGTCATTCCTTGTGCTGGAGGCATAAACTGGGAGGGCCACTGGACCTCTGAGGGGGACACCTTGTCTGTCTCCTGGCTGGGTAGTTGGGTTGTGCAACTCATGGAAAGAACAGCATTACGGCTTGAGAAGAACACACCACTGAGTGTTTTGTAAGAACATCTAGGAGAGAAACAAACTAGTGTTGGCATTCATTTCATTAAAGACACTAATTAAAGCAAAGGTTGAACACAAAGAAAAACAGCATCTTTTACTTTATTTTTTTTATTTTTTATTTATTTATTTTTAAAAAGATTTTATTTATTTATTTTAAAGAGAGATCACCAGTAGGCAGAGAGGCAGGCAGAGAGAGGGGGAAGCAGGCTCCTTACTGAACAGAGATCCCAATGCAGGGCTCATCCCAGGACCCTGAGATCATGACCCGAGCTGAAGGCAGAGGTTTAACCCAGTGAGCCATCCAGGCACCCCTCATCTTTTACTCTAAAAGAATTTAAACCCCCAGATTTCTGTGTCTAATGCTTCTTGGTAATGCAGCTTAATGAAGCTCATTGTGTGATTTTTTTCTTTTTTTGGTCCAGTGGGTATGGATGACATTTGAGCTTGTTGAATTGACTCAAAGATTGGGAAAATGTGCAGGAGAGGAGGTGGTCTGGTATGGTTCATTACCATACCAGGGAACTGGCTTGGACTTGCAGTCCAGAGATATCAGTTCTCAACCCAGTTTTATCATTCAGTAATTGCTTGTCCTTGGCTAATTCAACAATTTTTTTTTTTTTTTTTTTTTTTTATCTGGTAAATGTCTTACCTCTTCTTATAGGATAAGGCAATCACATGGAGGAGCCTAGCATGCTATAAACATATGAGCTACCTTTATAAAAATTATTTGTTGTTATGAAAAAATAGTCAAGTGGATGATTGTTATGGCTATGATTAAGGTGCATTTTTATTACACTCTAGAATATATAGCTTGGAAATGATAACACCCTACTAGGACTAAGCCAAAGTACTCTATCTTTGGGAGTAAGGTAAAAAAAATGCGGTATTCATTAGGACATTTGTGGTGATTAGGGAGATGACCTTAATAGGTTATCAAATTCACAGCCTCTCACAATGGACCAAACTTAAGCCAATTCAATTAAATGAGATTTTCCATTGTTTACAAAGACTGCTAGAGCCAGCCAGGGCTCTTCCAATAAACGAGTTTCAATATTATGCAATTGTTTCTTATGTAATTCTTAATTCTCAGGCTTCACCAGCATGGGGATAAAAATAGAATGTTATGATGTTGCAAGTTGGTATTTCTCTAACCCAACTCCTATTTTACTGTGGGAGACCTCTAGACCACCCTTACATATCTACTAAATAGTTACAACATTCATTATATCAGTCAGCAAATTGATTCTTTTAAATACCAAGTGGTATTCTATGTTCTATTTTTTATTCTCTTTTACCCTGACTCTAGACAGTCTGTCTACTGCCTTCTGGTATGAAAAATAACAGCTTTGCTGCCGGTGCCACCCTATGGATATGATTCTAGAAGTAACAGTGTGTGGTGCCCAGGCTGCCAATGCCTATTGCTGAGTGAGTTGTTGAATCTGTCATGGGATCAGCCATCAAGATCTCCTATTGTTGGGGGTAAGACTCGCCCCAGTTCTGCAGCTGGCCTGTGTACTCAGTATCTGTCCTGGGTGTTCTTGCTTTTATACGCTTTTTAGAAGATACTTCCATGTTCTGGCACTTAGCCATGGGTCTGTGCGTTCTGAGACGCGGTGAATGAGTGACTGACATTGTGCTTTCCTCATAGTTATATCTTCCCTTCAATTCTGGCACAGCATCCTTGGAGCAAACATGTGTGCCTCATTCCTTTTTTCCTGTACATTTTATCCAGGAGGGCTTTGGTCTCCTATGTAATACTCCCTAGAAAGTTCACCTTAGGGTCTGGTGTGTAACTCATAAGCTCACTATTCTAGAATGCCTGAATAAAATCTCTTTATCATATGGACTTTCAGCCTTTTCCTTCAATTTAGTACTGAGAGAGGACTCTCTCTCTCTCTCTCTTTTAAGATTTTATTTATTTATTTGACAGAGATCACAAGTAGGCAGAGAGGCAGGCAGAGAGAGAGAGGGGGGAAGCGGGCTCCCTGCTGAGTGGAAAGCCCAATTCCGGGCTCGATTCCAGGACCGTGAGATCATGACCTGAGCTGAAGGCAGAGGCTTAACCCACTGAGCCACCCAGGCGCCCCAGGACTTTCATTTTTACAGCAGTACTTTATGCTCTTATGGATCATGCTCTCATACTCATACCCTCAACCATCCTTTCTGCAAAAAAAATTAATCTCCATTTCTTTTTAAAGCAAGGGTGTAGTTTTGTCGACTCTTATTCATCTTTGTGGTTGTAGGCTTGAAGTCTTCAACTTATTCACAAAGTAGGACACCTTATTCTAAAATGTAACTTCTCTCTTCCACAAGGTTTCTTTGTTTCTCAAACCTCAGTGACTAGATGAAGCATTATTTATGGGGTCCTAACATAACCCCCATTCTCAGTATGCCTAGTGTTATTGGAATCACACGAAGCGTACATGCCTTTTAAATGATGCATAAGAATGAAGTGTTATAGCAGGCTCCTGGTTTACCCTGGCTTGTAATATCCCGAGAGATGCCAGAATTGGCCAAGGAACTTCTTTTTAAAAAGATGGAAAAAATTCCATGGAAGACAAACATAGATCACTTTAAAAATCATTTTTCTCCTATTCCTATTCGGCTCTTCAGTTCCTAAATATCAAAGTCCTCTTTCTAAAGGTACACATAGTGTATTTGTATTGGAATACGATGGCAGGGATTTGAGAATCTTCTAGATATTTGATAAATGTCAATTTGAAACAAATGACTTTATTCCTAGCTTAATAAGATCCCAAGTAGACATCAACTTTGGATGTGTCTCTTAAAGATCATATGTTAATTCATTAGTGAATATCGGAAAGCAGATTGACATGTTTTATCAATGCATTTTTCTCTTATTTAACTTAATGAGTCTTATAGGGTCTGTCTTTCACATGATATTATGAGATGTTTTGGGAAAGGGGGGTTCCACGGTTAGTGATTTTGGGAAAAGATTCATACCATATTAGAGCTCCTGTAGGAAAAAAAAAATCTACTTAACTCATTTAACCCATCAAGTTCTAAACTATTTGACCACAATAACCACTTCTCTTCTCTCTTTTTAAAAATAGGGATATTTAACATCTTATAGAATACACTTGGGTAATTATTTCTCTGTTTTAACCTTTCCAACTAACTTTTTTGACTGCATAGGTCATTTATTTCAATTCTCCTTTCCTGAATACTTCCTAAATATTTCAGGTATTTTCTTGGTTTGACTGAGTCAGCTAGGAGTTTAGATATATCCTGTATACCTAGCCTCATTTGACTCACATTTTTACATGTATTTTTTTTTCACATGCTCCTTTGGCCAAATAAGTGAAATAGGTTTTTGTCACAGGATAAGACAATTGCAGAAAGGATCTAAACTTGTGTTCCTTAGGGTGAACCCTCGGGAGTTTCTTAGAACTAGAGTGGTGCTGAGGCTGGCTGTCTTTTGCCTGGGAAAATACAAATGTGCAGGACCTTGAATGAATGGACAGGCAGCTCAGAGCAGCAATGAATTCAACAGCTGCAAGAGACTACAGACATCATCCAGTGTTAGGCCCTCATCTTGTGCCAGTAATCAGAGGCCCAGATTACCAAAACGACTGGCTTCAGGTTAGGTCCCAGCTGTAGCTGAGCTGGATTTAGGTTTGGCTCTCTGATTCTCAGTCTCTAATTTTTTTGCTAACGTTGGAGCCTGTTAGACCTCTGGTAGAATAGTTGGATCCGGTCTCAAATTCACCTCTGCTATTTTCACTCCGTAACCATTGTTCTTGGTTTTCCAAAGCCCATCTGTAGAGATGACAATGTATACCATGTGATGAAAAGTTCTTTCAAATATTAAACTCCACCAAAATACTTTCAGACAAAAAAGTGTGTGTGTGCAGGGTGGTGGTGGTGGTGGTGGTGATGGTGGCGACAGCCCTGGGGTAGGCAGGGAGGGGAATGCACATTCTGATTGACTTAACTAGGCTAGAAATATTCTTGTTCTGGTTTCCAGGGACAAAGTAAAATTAAGCAAAAACTGTCATCCTATTCAAATAATAGTTGAATATTTGTTCTCTCTCAATTTCTGTTCTGGAGAGCTCTTCAATAGGCTGTGAAATGGGTTGGTGGTGAAAGATGAGCTGGTAGCAATTATTTCGCCATATCCTTACTGACTTGGATAACACTCACTTTTCTTTGCTATGTACAACCTAACTGAAAATGCAGATCCAATGACTAATGTCTTGGGTGTGTCAGAATGGCAGTCCTGCGGTGTTTGCAACTCAGCTGTCTGTTTAGCATTTCCCTCTGTTTTTAGATTAATGTTATTTTTCTTATAACCCATCAAACTAAGACTTTTCGCAGGGGAATACAGATTCTATTGCAATTACCTGGAGGAATCTCCACTCAAGTACTCGTTGGGAGTCCTTTGGGTTGGAGAGAGGTTATGACAGGGAACTAAGCACTGCAGAATTATGTCCAGCTGTGTACAAATATTTATGGGGATAGTCACAGTGACTGAAACAATTGATGCAAAGGGATACTTACCAAACAAATATGCCATTGTTTGGATACAGCAGAATATTCCATGACTCCCCCCTCCATTCCTCTCTATTATAGCTATATTTATTGAATCTCAAGGAATCAGGATGATTTCTGAAGTTAGAAAGTAGTTACCAAGAACTAGATATGCGTAATTACCACTATTTTTAAGAACAAGGACCTTTTTTTTTTTTTTTTTTTTTTAAACAAGGTCTGCTATTAAAATAAAAAAGAGATAATGATATTCTGGCCCATTTACCAAAACATGACATGATATTTGACAATTAAAAAATGAAAAAAAAAAACCCCAAAGTTGCAAGTTATATTTTAGAAATATCTGTGTAAAGAAATTATAATTTGGGGTGCCTGGGTGGCTCAGTGGGTTAAGCCTTTGCCTTCGGCTCAGGTCATGATCTCGGGATCCTAGGATGGAGCCCTGTGTAGGGCTCTCTGCTCGGCAGGGAGCCTACTTCCTCCTCTCTGCCTGCCCTTCTGCCTACTTGTGATCTCTGTCAACTAAATAAAATCTTTAAAAAAATTATAATTTATTAATCACTGTAGCTTTGACATGAATGAGAAAAATAGTGATAAAGTATATGGAGGGAATAGTACTTATTTTATTTATAGCGGTAGTTTGGAGTTCATATAGCTTTATGTATCTCCAGTTCCCAGGGATTCAGAGTCCAGAGGCTAGGAAAACTGGATTTTAGAATACAGACAATCTTTCATGTAACCTTCATATAATTTTGCTGGCTTTATCACCTCTCGCTCTTCCAGAAGTCTGTGGAATATCCTTTAGGGGAAAGCTGCTTTAGACTTTTCCTTTCTAAGTTCCCCCTTCCCTGCATTTTACTACCTCACCACTCTGCAGCTTCCCACCATGTGCCAGGAAACCATCGATTCGGTCCCCTCAATGTCTTAACAAATCTGTTTTTGAGACCAGATGAATTACAACACCTCCCTTGCTAGTTCTCTTTCCTCCATTTTGGATTTATTTAATCTGTTCTTAAAATTGCTACCAGAGTAATATGTCTATAATAATAAAATGAATTGAATGGTTACTATATGCCTGGCATTTAACATCCATCAGACCATTTAATTCTCATAGTAATGTCATTATGTCATTTTGTTAGATAAGGAAATTATGGCCAAGAGAAACCTAGTTCCCTAAGGGTCACACAACAAGAAGAGGCAGAGCCAGGAGTTGAATCCTCAAGGATCTGCAACTTATATTGCTTTTCTAACTATTACACTGCACTATTTCCTTAAGCCAATCAGATCGTGTTGTGAATTGTGTTAGTTCTGATCTTGCTATCATTCATGAAATCATCAATTTGGGAAGGCAATAGTTTTCTTAGCATACTCTTGTTCTGCAGACTAGAATGGTAAGAAAAAACTATGTGATGGAATTTTTTTAATGGCTGTTTTAGGGTATTGACTGTTAATTAAGCCCATCCCTAAATGAAAGGTGTCTCAGTGGTGCTGAGAGACAATGAATGGATTCATTTGTAGGTTAGAGGTGTATGAGTGGTAGAGAGGTTTGGGTCTTTAATTAGCTGTGGTTGCTTAAGTCAGTTGATTAAAGCACCATATGAATGAAGTCACGCTTATGGATTGAGTTCCTGTGTGGGCTAGTTTATTTAGTCATCCTTGCACCATTAACCTCAGCCTACCTCCTTGCTAATGCGTACCATTAGCTGAAAAGGACAGTGTGAATGGAAAAGTGCAAATTTCTCCTCATACTTGGAAAAAGTTACCCAACATGCATGTTGTATTGACATTGGCAGAGAAGCAGGGCACATTATTAAATCTTCAATTGTTTTCAGTTCTCCTGAAAAATTCATTGTGACAAAAAGCCATAAATCATATATAAATTTGAATCTCCTTTATAAAAATAACTTTAACTGCATTTTAATAAGTTGAAAATTGAGCTATAACAATTTAGGCTAAAATAAAAAAGAAACTAATAGATATCGTCAGTTTTGCAAAGAAAAATACATGTATTTATCTAGATAGGAATGATTGGTAGCTACTTGAGCATTTTCACTTGAGCTGCTTCCGTGTCTTTCTTAAATTCTTTTCATTAGAGGTGAATGATGGTGGTCTATGTTACTAGGTTCACGTTCATTTACTTGAAATAAGGTTGTCATAATTGGAGAAAAATAAAGGAAACTCAGGTTAATATTTTTCAGACCCCATTTCTTCTTCTTCAGCCAAAGTAACAGCCCATATAAACAGACCACCCCACCTTTGAGGTGTGATAACTTAAATTCTATTTAAGTACTTCTTTCCATACTGTTACTTTTCTATTGTCATTCTGCTCAAATATCATGAAAGAATTATTCTCTTCTTTGTAATGTTCTCTGTAATAGGGGAATGAGCATACTTATTTAATACATTTTTATTGAATTTCTGTAAAATGAATGAATATTTATTGGATGCTAGTACATGGAGATATAATTGTAAGCAAAAAGAAGACATGGGGGGGGCGCCTGGATGGCTCAGTGGGTTAAGCCGCTGCCTTCGGCTCAGGTCATGATCTCAGTGTCCTGGGATCGAGTCCCGCATCGGGCTCTCTGCTCAGCAGGGAGCCTGCTTTCTCCTCTCTCTCTCTCTGCCTGTCTCTCTGCCTACTTGTGATCTCTCTCTGTCAAATAAATAAATAAAATCTTAAAAAAAAAAAAAGAAGACATGGTCCTTCCCTCATAGAGGCTTGGAATATAATGGAAATGATAGATATTGACCAAATCACAATTCATTCAATATTTATCGAGTATGTCTATGTGCCAGGCAAATTTGCCAGCACTGAGGATACAGAGATAAAAAGGACCTACAAACCCTCCTTGCCTCAGTGAGCTTATCTTTTTATAAAAGAATCTACAAACAAATAAAGTAGGTAAAAAATAAAAGGTATTGTGTAATAATAAGTGCTACCAGGAAAGTCAAAGCAGGAGGGTGATATGGAGAGGGTAGTGTTGGTAAAGAAAGAAAAGAAGGACATAAGGGCAAGAGTCATGTTCTAGGGAAAGAGAGAAGGACAAGGGTGAAGTCCTGGGGCAGGAGATTGCCTGGTATGTTCTTGGAACATCAAGAAGGCCAGAGAGGTTGAGGAAGAGCGAGCAAGGCAGCAACTAGCTGCCTTCAGATGAAGGCATAGATATAAGAGGAGCCATGGCAGGTAGGGCCTCAGTGGAACACGTAGGGAGGGAGACAGGGAGCCACTATATGGTTTTCTGACCTGGTTTAGGTTTTAATAAGATCATTCTGGCTGCTGAGTTGAAGATAGATGGCTGAGGGGCAAGAGGAAGAGGGATTCTGATCCAGACAAGATGGATGGTGAATTGGACCCAGGAGGATAATGGTAGAGTGGTGAGAATTGGTTGGGTTCTCTCTATACTTTGTTATTCCCAATAACTAGTACAGTATCACTGATTATATTTTGGGGGCAAAAATGTTGAGTTCATATATCATGCCAAAATATTTTCTAGCATATTTTTTAATAATGTTTGAATGTTAGAAAAAATTATCAGTTATCAACAGATAATTCACATTATATTATCCTTTCACTGAAAACCACCCAAAGGTTTCTCATGAGAAATAAGGGTGGTTTGGGTGGTTTTCAGTGAAAGGATTTATACTAAATGCATTTATACTAAATGCAAACCTTACAATGACTTAGAAGGCCAACTTGATCCAATATGGTAGCTTCTAGCCACATGTTTAATGCTGGTCAATTTGATGAATCTATATCTATATCTATATCTATCTTTCTATATATATAAAATCTACAGGATTTAAATCTTAGTGAGGAAATAAGAATGTAAAAATGTTACTGATAATTTTCCAAGAGTGACTGTAGACTAAAAGGATAATGTCTTGGAATTGTAGTAGAAATATCATACTAATATTAATTTTACCGGCTTCTTGTTACTTTTTAAAAAATGTGATGACTAGGACATTCAAAATTATAACTGCAGATGAATTTTTTGGCTCACATTATATTTCTGTTGAACAGTAGTGTTTTACATTTTCTTTTTATGACTTTATATTAAACTATTTTCCTTATTTACTATGTTCCAGGTAACTGGGTTTCTTTGAGATCCTCGAATTTGCGAGGCTCATTCCTGCCTTGGGGTCTTTGTATATTTTGTTCCCCTTCCCTGAAATGTTATTCCCTTAAAATTTCCCTTGGTTTTCTTTATTATTCATATCTCAGCTCAAATGTCCCTTCTTAGACAAGCATGGAGCTGTTCATGATCCCAATGGCTGTCACCAATGGCTGTCACCAATGGCTACTTACTGTCACCAATGGCTGTCACCAATGGCTACTTACTGCAGCCACTTCTGGATCCTGTTCCCAAGGGAAACTCACATTATGGCATAGGACTTTCAGTTCGTTCAGCACCAGGTATCACAAATAATGCGGACTGTGTCATGACTGTGAGTCACTTGCAACAGAATGAAGTCCCAAGTTTGAGGGTCTGATTTGTTAACTGAGGAGCTGAGAAAAGGACTATCTTTAACTTTTGGTTTCTTTAGTCACTTTGGGATTCCCTCAGACACCAGCATACTGGGCAATCCAGAATGATAAATGTCTATAGTAGCATATTTTTCCTGGCATCAATATTTAAAGAATTTTAAAAAGTTTAAATTATTGTCTTTTCCTTATAGTTTATGCCATTTTTTTGAAAATAAAATGTTTTTGAATCTGTGAATCTATGAATTGAATTTAAATTTTTTGTGTCTAAGTAATATTTGCTGTGATATTTGCCTAGCTATTTTCTCAAAAGTAAATACTTTTAAAAATAAACATTTAAAACTTTATATGAAAAGATTGCTTTCAGTGTTTTGAGACAAAATTCTTTTTAGGTTATGCCATGATCACTTTCTCCCCAAAATTAGGTAGAGATTTAAGCTCACATCGATTTTTCTAAAATGAACCACTACCAATACATGGTTGTTTAATAATTATATAAGTGACTCAAACCAGCTTTTATTTAAAATAAGAGTAGGTGGCTTATTAAATTTTGGTGTGGCATCTGGATGTTTGAGTATAATAAAGGGTTGTCATAGCTCACAGTATATTATAATATATATTACATATATAATAATATCTTATTTTTAAAGAAAACATTTTTTACCATAGCTGACATACATTTCACTCCTTATACCATCAAAAATGGTAGTGAACAAAGAAAATATAATTGACTGTTCAGTCGTTTTATCAGAACATCTTATGTATTGGTTCATTGTAAGAATGTGATTGATATTTAAGGTGAAAATATATTTTTAAATCCCAAGTTTTTTTTTTTTTTTAAGATTTTATTTATTTGAGAGAAAGAGAGAGTACGAGCTGGGTGAGGAGAAGAGGGAGAAGCAGACTCCCCACCGAGCAGGGAGCCTGATGCAGAGCTCGATTCCGGGACTTTAGGATCATGACTTGAGCTGAAGGCAGACACTTAATTGACTGAGCCACCCAGGCATCTCTAGTCCCAAGTTCTGTTTGTCTATTTGTATTGTAACTATAGTACCACATAGTCATCAAATGGATTTTTAAATGTTTTTATTTACTTTTCTACTATAAATAAAATATATATTTAGTGTAGAAGTTTAGAAAATATAGGAAAACAATGAGACAAATTAAAAAAATCAGTTACGATCCTGTCTTCCATAAATAACCACTGTTGACATTTTGATGAATTGCTTTTCAGTTATTTTTCCTGTGTCTACATCTCTGTATGTGTGTATGGGCATGCATGTATCTGTGTGTTTTGTTGTGTACATTACTTAACCTGCTTTTTCCCACAGGATAGGTGTAATGATATAGTTGGGAAGAAAGAAAGGGGCTTTGGACCAAGGGTGTATTCAAATGTTACTTTATAAATGCTGACATTTTAAGTTTTAGAAGCAAATTTTCATTTGGCCTTGTCAGGTGTAAGGATATAAAAGTGAAATTCATCACAGAGCCTTCCTGGCAAGACCCATCCCTGCGTCATTCAGAGGCTGTGCTCCTCAGTTACAGATTTTCTGTTTCCTGGAAGTCCTCAGATCCTTCTCTGTGATACCGAAATTTCTACTTCTTGCAATACTACACCTCACATTGCCAACACAATCTGTTGTAACGAACTTGTATTTTTGTGTGTGTGTGTTCTGCAGGATTTTTAATCTCACTTTCTGTTCCCCCTCCCTTGAATTAAATACATTTGATTTTGGCTTCAAGTTAATTTTCCATCACTTTATCCCAATGATTTCTGAATATTCAGTGATGAAAGCACTGGATTGTTCATTTCATTCTTGATCACACCATAGAAAGATAAATCATTTAACTCTTCTCTGCTTCAGGTTTTTCATGATTAAAATGAGGATTTGTGTTGTATGCTCCATAAGGTTTTTTCCAGAGCTAACATGGAATGTCTGTGCGTCTATATAAGCAGTATGAAATAGTGGAAAGAGCATGGGCTATGCATCAAAGAAAGCTCGGTGCAAATGTTGGAGCTCTGTGACTTTGGCTTTGCTTCTTACTGTTTCCAAACTTGTATTTTCTTTTTGTTTTTTCTTTTGCTCCTTTGATTGAATGCATTGAACTGCTCTGTCTTAGAGTTTGCTGATCCTTTCTTTCCTTCATCTAGTCTGCTGTTGAATCCTTCTATTGAATTTTTTTTAAATGCAGTTATTGTATTCTTCAGCTCTGTGTATTCTTATTTGGTATTTTCTTATATTTTTTGTCTCTGTTGAAATTCCTTTTTTTCAATTTTTTATTTAAAAAAATTTTTTTAAAAGATTTTATTTATTTATTTGAGAGAGTGAGATAGTGAGAGAGAGCGCAATCGGTGGTAAGAGGGAAAGGCAGGGAGAAGCAGACTCCCCACTGAGCAGGGAGCCCAATGCGGGACTCAATCCCAGGACCCTGGGATCATGACCTGAGCCAAAGGCAGAAACTTAACTGGCTGAGCCACCCAGGTGCTCTCTGTTGAAATTCTTGCTTTGATCATGCATTGTTCTCCTGATCTTTGTGTGCATCTTTATGGTCATTATTTTGAACACTTTTTAAGGTAAATTGCTTATCTTCATTTCATTAAGGTCTGTTTCTGGGGTTTTATGTTGTTCTCTTCTTTGGAACTGTTCCTCTGTTTATTTTCTTTGACTCCCTGTGTTGGTTTCTGTGCATTAGATAAAACAGCCACCCTTTGAAACTTGATGGAGTGGTCTTGTGTAGGAGATGAAATTTATCATTTAGCTTGACCTGAGTTCTTGGTTGTTTCTTAAACCTTTGTGATTTCCAAGCTTCCTCTCTTGTTCTTAGTGGCTCTCAGTAGTTGAGAGTGCTCTAAGACCTGTAAGTATCCCAAAGGGGAGGATCTCAGTCATTACCTCTATGTAGGATGATTAGAAGCCAGACCTTTAGGCCACAGAGCTTTAAAAGTATCCAAATAGACCTCTTTTAGGAAAGACTGGGTGCTGGATATTTCTGCCTGCTCCCTCTGTGCTGAGTCCTAGGGAATAGTCATGATAAGTCTTTTGAAGCCTATAAGAATTGTTTCATTTTTTGTGGGTCTTGTGGATACAAGCCCCATTGGCTTTCAGAGCTATGTATTTTGGGTACCTGTCCCTGAGGTGGAAGTCTCAAAAGTTGGGGTGCTAGATGTACCATTCACTCCTCAGGGAGAAGCTGGGCATTGTAAATCCCCCCCCCCCCCCAACAATTAGTTGTTGCTGAGCTGGGGGAGGGGTTTATGGCAAGAGTGAGCTTCAGTATTTCCCTACCCATTTTGATGTGGGTTTTTTCCTTGTTTACTCAGTATCTAAGAAGTCACTCAGCTTACTTCTGGATTTCTTTCAGAAGGAATTGTTCCATGTATAGGTGTAGAGTCATTGTTCCTGCTGGAGGAAATGAGTTTGGGAAGCCTAGGCCGCCATCGTGGACCAGAACTCCCCAAGGTTGTATTTTCTTATATGTAAAAAAGGAGTATAGAAATTATTGTGTTGGCTGTATATAAGAGAACTGTGACTATAGTGGCTTGAACAAGAAAGGCTTTTGCTTTTCTCATTTATTGATAAATCTGAAAATAGGTAACTCAAAGCTATTGTGTCTGTTCATTCATCTTATCATTATCTTCTTCTGCTCATCTGCTCCCCTATTCTTAGTGTATGGTTTTCTCTATGAGTACACCAGCAAGTATAGTATCCCTATTCTAGACAAGAAGAAAAGAAGGGAGGAGTTCAAAGAGACATGACAGATGAAGTTTCATGAGGAAAACAATCTAATCAATTTCCACTTCCACATTATTTGTTAGAGCTGTAACACAAAGTTATGCCCAAATCTGGGGAATCTAGGATCCTGTATTTTTTCTGAATGTGTTGATATGCTGAATACAATTTAAATTTTGCCAATGAGGAAGAAGATGAGAATAAATAATTGGTAGACAACATCAGTGTTCTCAACAGGAAAAACTTCACTTTCTTTAGTTTTTGGGAGGCCATCCAAGATGATACATATGAACATATAGGATATATATGCTTAAGTAGTGACTACTTCCTATTACTCTTTTATTCTGAAGTGACTATTTGCAACAATCATGAGAAAGGAGCTTTTTAAATTTAATTATTGGTGCACTTTAAAATATATATGTCTAAAGAGTATAAGAAGTATCTGTTTCCCAGCTGTTTTGTGTAAGTTCTGTTTTACTTTCTTGTGTGGTTTAAATTTCTGATATCTCATCTTCATTGGACCTATTTGATATTAAAAAAAAAAAGAAGAAAGTAAATTTCAAAAATTCGTGTTTAACTCTTATACATATGAAAAATATAAATAAACAGTAAAACCAGATTAACTTGGGGAACTGTTTAATACTTTAGGAATCTTAATATGGGAGAAAACCCTGTCAGAAAAAGTGACCTCTTATGGAGTGTGGTTCAAAAGGAAATTAGCCAACAAATTTTCTTTTAAGTGACTCTTTGCCCCAAGTGATTCCTCTTGCCTCATGCCTGAAATGCCCATGGTCAGAATCATTATGAGACTATATTCTACAAGTGTCTTTCTAAAATGTGTAATCTGGAAGGAAATTTTGACTGAATCATTAGCAATCTATATACATTTTTAAAATCCTATCCGCCCTTATAGTGAACAGGCAGCTTTGAAAGTTGATAGAGAAAGAGTCCATTTTGGGGATTGTGGAAAGGAAGATTTGAAGCATAGGTGGGAGTCTGCAGCACAAAGAGATTAAGAGGAATCAAAAGAGGGCAGGTTAGGGTTAGAAAGGTACAAGAAGATATAGGTCTGTCTCTTCTTTTGATGCATCAATGTGCAATACTAATGCTGAAGCACTTCACTGTCAGCATCTGGGGTTCACAGAGGAGAATGGACGCTTGACTTCCATCCAACTCCAGGACTCCCTGATCATTGACAGGAGCTCTGCAGACCTCCATGCGCTAGCCACAGTGACATTTCAGATGTGACTAGTAATACCTCAGAACTCCTTAGAGCCTGAAACCATGCCCTCCCTCTGCCTTTGCCTTCTCATTAAACACTGCAGAGATGGGAAGGTCCCCTGGTTCCAGGAATGTCTTTTTGATAGTCAGAATGGTACCCTTTAGACTACCTGAATGTTCGCATTTCAGCCATTTCTCCAGGTTGGTTGAAGTAGAAATGAGGAGCTTCTTTTAACGAGACTGTGAAAAGTTTCACTCACAGTCCACTGTGCTGCCTTAGCATTAATTTGCAGGGTCAGGAGAGCAGGAGTGGTATTGTGTGGTCATGTAATTCATCAGCCTGAATTACACTTTTCTTCTATAAATCAGCTGGCTTGAAAGGTGTGGATTCGATATCTCATCTATTTGTTTTTCTCAGACTTTAAAAATTTTGGGGGCGCCTGGGTGGCTCAGTGGGTTAAAGCCTCTGCCTTCGGCTCAGGTCATGATCCCAGGGTCCTGGGATTGAGTCTCACATCAGGCTCCCTGCTCAGCAGGGAACCTGCTTCCCTTCCTCTCTCTCTGTCTGCCTCTCTGCCTACTTGTGATCTCTGTCAAATAAATAAATAAAATCTTTAAAAAAAATTCTCCCTCGTATTTATTTGGTAAACACCTATTTAGTAAATACTTCTGTGTTATTTATAAAATGCCTTTGTAGCCATTTTATATATTGTCAGATTTAGTCCTTATTATAACCTAGTGAGTTAAGTATTATTATAATCACCACTTGACAGGGGAGCAAACTGGCACAGAGAGGAGGAGTGATGGGCCCAGAGAGATCATATAGATGGGAAGTGAGAGAGTGGACACTCAGATCAGTCAGTCTGGCTTTGGGGCCCAAGCTTTAACCTGCGGTTCTGGGCCTGGAGGGATATGCAGCCGGATAGATTCCAGGCTTTTCTTCTTAGTTGTCTTTTGTCTTAAAATTCTATGCATTCTGGAGTTTTGGCATAGAATATTTTGGTAGTACTTTATTCACAACTCATCTTGTTTTTTAATGCAAATAAACCCATGACTGTGACATTGAATGGACTGTGATTGAATTGATTGGGTGGGAGACTTTATTCACTTAAGTAGCAATATTTTCACTTCACTTTCCAAAGGTGAATAAAGACATGGAATTTCTGCATAAACCCTGAATTATATCATCTCCTCTTATAACTTCCATAAAATTAATCATCTCCAAAAGCATTAAACATTTGGATGCAGAAACCATCTAAGAAAACCAGCACTGGCAGGCAGTGAGCTACTGCATATCATTAGTGTGTTAGTGGTTTTGTATCACAATGCAAGAGCCTTACTGTGCAAAATTTTTTTTAAACCTTCTTAATACCAGAGGAGGCCTCAGTTTTTATATTCAGTGAATTGACCATATCTGGGAACTTTCAAATATTATTCCCAGGGCAACTAGAGGGACTCATTCTAAGAATGAGTCAGGAATGAGATTTTAAACAAATGGAAACTCAAAAAAATGACATAAATATATAAATATGTGGCCTGCAGCCAAACAGAACCAGACTTTGACTTTTTGGAGAGGAGCCTCTATTTGTGTTTAGAGGGCTGCTGGTGTTGGAGCTGGCACTTACTGGCTCACAAGAGCACTGAATGTTTATATCCCTCCACCCCCCACCCTCTTTATTCAGTGACTCATGTTGTAGCTTGAAATTGGCCGTGGTGAGAGTATTTACACCATGGAAATTAGGAAACAGTGGAAATCAGGGCCTTTTCTTTTTCCCCAGAGATAGTTGCCAAACATTTACAAACATACCACTAGGTGCTTGGATACGTAACAAATGCATGGTATTTAAAAACGTCCCTCTAATAATTTTAAAAGAAACAAGTAGAGATATTAGGGATGAATATAACCCCTTTGGCTTAGCTTTACTCGTTTTTTTCTCATACTATTGTTTTGTGACCAAAAGCCTTTCCTAGGAGGAAGATAATTGGTCCCGAGAACACGAAATTCACCAGTGGACCTTGACAGCAGACCTCACAAAACACAATCTCTGTCAGCCTTGGAAAGCTTTGTCAGGAACAGAGCCCTCTTTGGGTTTTCATTTCCATTTTTCTCCAGACATTTACAAAGAAAAATTACTTCCTACGGAGTATCCATTAGCCTCCAGCACTGATGCTAATGAGCAAACTGCCAGTGAGCTGGAGAGCAAATGGGGTTGCGTCACCAGACACACTTAGCCAGCACTTCCTGCTCGACCTCCTGCGTCACTGCAGAGACACTTGTTCCTTACCAGCGGGGGTGGGGGGAAGTCGCGGTCTCACAGCTGTGCGTTGCTGGGAGAGCTGCTGAGCAGAAGGAGCTCCCCGAAAGGGACACACTGATTTGTACTGAAATCATCCGTGCTCGTGCCTCCCCGGAGCTGGGTTTCGCATCTAGGTTGAAATGTTCTTAAATGAAGAATATTAAGTGAAGAACACAGACCCTTTTAAAATGCGTTGCTTTACCAAGAACAGAAAGCTAAATAGGACTGAGAGCAAGCCTGTTCTTTCTGTACAAACAGGAAGACAGGGCGCAAAGACGCAGGTGACACTGAGAGCCGCACGCAAGGTCGCGGTCAATGCGGCCCTTTAAGAGCCTTGCTGAGTGGTGGGATTTTGTATGTTAGTGTACTTTTGTTTGGTGCCTTCCTCATCGCTTGTGCCGCAGATGGAAGAAAGGAAGAAGTTTGTGACTCTAGGGCTTTCGTAGGAGTGGTTTGCAGCATCGAACAGTCAACAAACAGCAGATGGAAGGAAAAGATTTC
This sequence comes from Mustela nigripes, assembly GCF_022355385.1. NCBI lineage: Eukaryota > Metazoa > Chordata > Mammalia > Carnivora > Mustelidae > Mustela > Mustela nigripes. The sequence continues at coordinate 101,696,685 of NC_081561.1, forward strand.
TGATTATCCTCTGGGCGAGCAGTGACACACTTTGTGTCCATGGGATGCTGATGGGAACAAATAGTCATTTCAAGTTGGTGTTACTGAGCAAACGATGTTGGTGCCTTGGTGAGGGGCGAAGCATTCACTAAGGGCCATTTTTATTTTTAAGAATGATTTTTGTCATCCAGGAGGAAGGGAGCATAAAGATGCAAAACTCTGTTTCACTGGGACCTCTTGCAATGCTTGAGTCTAATTTATTTGTTTATATTTTGTTGGTTCTGGAAATTACTTAAGCTACCCCGAAAGAATACGTCATACAAACAAGTGAGCAAACTGATCAAAAGAGAAAACAAAGGTGAAAAAGTAGCAGACAACTGGGTGAGGTTAGTTCACAGTTTGCTTGACTGAGGCGTCCTTTGCTAGAGGTGGGCCAGAGATTTGGATTTAAGTTTGTAGGAAATCAAGGTAGAGAAAACAATATGATGAATTATTGATCACGTGTCTATATGGTGAAGCTGAACCAGGTGCTGAGGAAAAGCACTGCTGTTCTACACTGGATAGTAAGAAAAATCTGACTGGAAAGGTCGGCGAACATTTTCAAGTTGGAAGGGACACTGAGTAATAAGTACTCAGTTCTGATAGACATTACCTTGAATTAATTTATTTTTTAAAAGATTTATTTATTTGAGAGAGAGAGAGAGAGAGAGAGGACGAGTGGGATGGAGCAGAAGGATAGAATCTTCAAGCAGATTCCTTGCTGAGTGAAGAACCCAATGTGGGGCTATGACCCATGTGATCACGACCTGAGCCGAAACCAAGAGTCAGATGCTCAACTGAATGAGCCACCCAGGTGCCCACCTTTAATTAATTTCTTGAAGGACACCACACTTAAAAGGTAATAATTATCATTTTAGTACTAAAGTACCTAAAAATTCTACTTAACAATGCCTACCACAAAAAACAGCCCAAACAATCCCAACTACCCCCAACCCCCAAATGTGAGGAAATCTAAATGGAAACATTTTAAATGGTTAGCAAAATTAATAGAAAGGATACTTCTACTTTTATGCTTGTAAAATGAGCTATCAGTCTAAACTGAGTATGGTAAAAATGACTCAATGCTGCAAAGATGGGTAGGTCTTCCCAATGGGTCTTCCATTATTACAGGCCCTCCCCGGCATTTGTAACTGTGGACACTCAGAAGAATCGAAGCAAGGTGACCCTGAACTGTACATGTCCTCCCAGAACAATTTCCTTACCCAACTTCACATTGTAAACTGAAAGAGGCTGTCTGTTTGTGAGGCAGTCATCTTTATCTCCACCAGTCCTTTTTCTTTTTCTTTTTTGTGTAAGGACCACTACAGACTAAAGCTCATCTGGGACCCAGCTGTGCGTAGAAATATGGATATTTAAACATTGGTTTATTATTTTCTTATTTTATAACACATTCAACTTTTATTTTACCCCTTTCACCGTAATTTAAAATGACCTGAAAGATGGATTTCACCATACCTTCAGGCCCAGAAAAATATGACCCAGTGGTTCTTTATGTTGACTGATGGTGTGGGCTAGGAGAGGAGAAGGGAGGTATTGATCATGAATGGGTAGGGGTTAAGAATACCTTGGCAAAGAGTGGGATATCTTTTCCTTTACACAGGAGAGGTGGAAAAACTTGTGTGGACTTCGAACAAATAGATGGTGCAACCAGAAGGAAAAAAAAAATCAAGAGATTTTTGGCTAGATGGTTTCAACATACTCATAAAATTGAGAGCCACTCTGTTGGTTTTCAAACATTGTGAGGTCAAGGGTACCTGGGGAGCTTGTTGAAAGTGCTGATTTCTGAACCCTGGGAGTCAGAGATTCTGAATCAGAAAATTAAGGAGACGAGGATAGCGGAGGGTAGCAGGGAGAGGCCTGCAGAAATATAGTTTTGAGAGCTACCTCAGTTGATACAATGCAGGTGATCAAACACTCTCCTTTATTTTCTATCCATTTATCTTTTATTCCATGCCATTGTTCTCATCCTTACACCTGTGTGTGACCACAGCAGGTTTTGCTTTTGATTCAAAACTCCATACATTCAAAACCAGCCTATACCATCTGCTCTTTTAAGCCCAATCTGTCTTCCTCCATCGATCTACTCACATCTGTCTGTATCTCTTTTACTCCCCCAAAAGAATACCTATATAAGACATTTTACTATGGGTTTTTTCCTTTTTGCTAACAAATTTGAAGTTCTTTCTACAATAGCGTGTATAAGATTCTACTCTGTAGACATATTCTCAATATCATCCAGTAGAACCATGTTCATAGTATGGCTTCTTATCATAGGAAAAAAATAATCTCAGTTTATATCACTAAAGCAGTGGTTAAATATTTCATGCATCCAGTTATATAATCATATGTAGCTACTGAAAAGAATGGTCCTAATAGGTATATGGTCTCTTTCATCTCCTCTGTAAAATTTTCATTTAATCAATAACCATGTGATAAATGGAGTGTCGTTTTGGAGAAGATGCAAAGAAGAAAATTAAGGTTCAGTTGATGTATATATTATTGGTTTTCAGAAAATAGATGTACTGCTTTAATTAATAAAATGTCTTTCCCTGGAAATGTTGTATAAACATCAACAGATATTTTAAAAACATTGACTTGGGAGGTCAATTCATGAAGCTGTAAATTATAAGCAATTTACAGTAATATATAAATACAAAGCAACTAAAAAACTATATAAACCAATTAATAACAAAATCAAAGAAACACATCAACAATAATACAATAATAGTAGGGGACCTTAACACTCCCCTCACTGAAATGGACAGGTCATCCAAGCAAAAGATCAGCAAGGAAATAAAGGCCTTAAATGACACACTGGACCAGATGGACATCACAGATATATTCAGAATATTTCATCCCAAAGCAACAGAATACACATTCTTCTCTAGTGCACATGGAACATTCTCCAGAATAGATCACATCCTCGGTCCTAAATCAGGACTCAACCGGTATCAAAAGATTGGGATCATTCCCTGCATATTTTCAGACCACAATGCTCTAAAGCTAGAACTCAACCACAAAAGGAAGTTTGGAAAGAACCCAAATACATGGAGACTAAACAGTATCCTTCTAAAGAATGAATGGGTCAACCGGGAAATTAAAGAAGAATTGAAAAAAATCATGGAAACAAATGATAATGAAAATACAACGGTTCAAAATCTGTGGGACACAACAAAGGCAGTCCTGAGAGGAAAATATATAGCGGTACAAGCCTTTCTCAAGAAACAAGAAAGGTCTCAGGTACACAACCTAACCCTACACCTAAAGGAGCTGGAGAAAGAACAAGAAAGAAACCCTAAGCCCAGCAGGAGAAGAGAAATCATAAAGATCAGAGCAGAAATCAATGAAATAGAAACCAAAAAAACAATAGAACAAATCAACGAAACTAGGAGCTGGTTCTTTGAAAGAATTAATAAAATTGATAAACCCCTGGCCCGACTTATCAAAAAGAAAAGAGAAAGGACCCAAATAAATAAAATCATGAATGAAAGAGGAGAGATCACAACTAACACCAAAGAAATACAAACTATTATAAGAACATACTATGAGCAACTCTACGGCAATAAATTTGACAATCTGGAAGAAATGGATGCATTCCTAGAAACATATAAACTACCACAACTGAACCAGGAAGAAATAGAAAGCCTGAACAGACCCATAACCAGTAAGGAGATTGAAACAGTCATTAAAAATCTCCAAACAAACAAAAGCCCAGGGCCAGACGGCTTCCCGGGGGAATTCTACCAAACATTTAAAGAAGAACTAAAAGAAATTAGTTGATATGAGTGGTTGATAGAGGGATAAAGAAAGAAGGTAAAAATTAGGTCTTAGAGGTATTACAACTAAAGCACAGAAGATGTTGCCACAAATAATAGCCCTATATTTTAAGCTGAGCCTAAGTTTTACAGTATTTTTTAAGCTTTTAGGAAAATTTCTATATTTAAGATATTTCCAGACTCTAAAGGGAAAAATATATTTTGATTAATCAATGGTTTTTTAACTTTTATGTAAATTTATTTCTGTAAAATAACAACTTTTTTCTGTAAAATAACATATTTAAGCATAGCTATTTTTTCCTTTTTTTCTGAAAATCTTTGTTAAGAAAAGATGTAAGAGATGTTTACTTCTGGATGGCACATATTAATTTATGACAGGCTGATGCCCCACCGCAGGTGAATGGAAAAGGCCAGAGAAATTATAAAATCATTTTGTGAAGGCATCACAGAGCTGTGAAAACAAGGACTAGATGATCCAAAATGACTGAGGTGAAAGAACTTTCTGAGGTGAGCTGATGGTGTCCAGTGGTTCTCTCCTAGGACTTGCTGGGGGTAAAGAGAAACTGGCACAACTTTCAGTGCTTGTGCAGGGCTGGTGTGACAAACTGGAAACAAGAGAGGTCGAGGAAGCACAGAGGACTTTTCTCACTGGACATGGGCTAAGGGCTAGTACTGTGAGAAGCTAGGCTGAAACTATTACAAGGAAGAGTGAAATCTTTGCAGTCTCACAAAGCTTCTTGGGAAACAGGACTTACTGCAGGTGGCATTCAGAATTAGGACATTGTTAATCTGCTTTTCGAGACACTTACTAGATTTTGAAAGTAGGTTGGGGTTGGCAGGCAGAGTTAAGCTGTGAAATACTGAAGGGGTGATCTGGATCTTCCCAGAATCTCATGACTGAGGAGGACACGCATTCAAAATCCTGGAAGGGTCCCATAGGAATTGAGAGGGCTAGATACAGACAGAGATTTACTACGACTAAAACTAAGCCCTGGCGTAGCTCAGTCTCTGATTTGGATTGAGCTCATCAGTTCTTTATCCTGTCTGCCTAAAGGAATAGGGGAATTCTGTTTGACGGTAGATAATATTATCTGGAACCCATAGAGTTCTTTGATTTACACTATATCCACTATGTAATAAATAATTACTAGAGCTGTGATAAAGCAAGAATATGTGACGGACAATAAAGAAACAGGCCACATGATAAAAAAAAAAGACTCATGAATTATCCAAATATTGAATTTAGAGGGGAATGAACTATTAGGAGTTGTACACTTGGAGTTGACTCAGGAATGTAGAGAGCTAGAGAGATAATAAAAAAACCAACAAATCAGAAGTTTAAAACTTTTTGGAGCCCAGCAGGGAGCTTGAATAGACACTTAATAAAAGAAGATATCCAAATGACCAGAAAATATAATGAAGGGGATTGTATTTGTTATGCCCCTAAACACGCTGTGCAATAGCTCTGTTATATACTTAGTAACATAGCAATAAGTGTTTATTGATTTTATGTCTGATATCAGTTACCACTTTGCATATCTTACTTGGGCTCAGTCATGCATCTGAGGGTTTCTGGCTGTCAACTTAGGCTACCAGGGCACTAAACTCTATAGCTGAGTAGCCTGGACCTGTTTTTATAGCAGTGGCAGAGGCATGAATGCAAAATGGAAACACAAGAAACTTAGGAATTAGCTCTCTGTAACAACTTTATTCTATAGACTGTTGATTATTGGGTGCATAGTCAAGCTCAGATTTAAGGGATGGATGGGTAAATAGACTCTGGCCTCTCATGAAAATGGCAAAGTCAAGGTCCTTAGTGTAAGGACAATCATTGTGACCAAAGAGATCCAATTAATTCTTATTTAAAATATTCCGTGTTTAAAGAATCCAAAATATTTAGCATCTGTATTCTGAACAGTGCCTGACATTTAGGCATTCAACAAATCTTGTTTGGTGAGTCTCACTTAACAAATATTTATTGAATGAGCCTTGTTTGCCAAGCACTGTATTAGATTGCGGGGATAAAGAGTTAAGCTAACAAACTCCTTTTTGTAGCTTCAGATAAATGGTTGAGTATGATGGGTCTTTATAGAGAACCCTAGAAATTCTAAGAAAATTTTATTTGTGAATAATTTGTGTTGTGATAGAGCATCCAAAAGCATAATTGGCCTTTTCCCTAGATCACATAATGACTCTAGTATTACTGAAAATGTAGATCCTCCGCGAGAGTCTTCTGTCCTACTGTTTACTCATTTCCACAGAGTGGTTAGTTAGGTGGAACAAACTTTGTCATGCTAAAAGCATAGACATCAAATTACTTGAACTGAAATTGCTTTTCTTTTGAATATAAATATAACTTTTTAATTGAGTGTCTACAACTTAGAGGGATTATAAAATACTTTTTTCTCTAATCACTGGTTCCAACTATGTTCCAATAAATTATTTGTTTCTAATCCTTTAATAAAAAAGGGAAGATTTTCTAATTCTTTTAATGCGTACTATAATAAGTATAGTCACCATCTGTCACCCTACAAAATTATTACAATATTATTGACTATATTCCCTATGTTGTACTTTTCATCCCTGTGACTTACTTATTCTATAACTGCAACTTTGTACCTCTTAAACCTCTTCACCTGTCTCACCTAATTTTTTCACTTATATTTTCACCTATTAATTTTTAAAATTACTTTTGAATCTTAGGAATCTGCTCATTATGATGTAAACACCAATTTCAAATACCATCAAAGATTTTTCTCCTCTTTGCTATTGGCTACATGTATGCCTAGAGGCAATCTATTGGAACATTCCACAGAAACAAATTATTTTTTTACACTCCACTCCAAATTTAGTTCAGATACCCTGACCTATGATGCCACACATGCACCAGGAAGCTACTAAAGGTTACTCATGTGAAGGGTCTTTATAGAGAGAGCATGGAAGCTTCCTAGCACATCCAAATAGAATTTGGGAAGTCGAAGAGTAGGGAAAAGGGTTTGAGAGTAGGGGAAGGAGGCTGGTTTGGGTTTTTCTTGTGGTGAGGGAGTAGAGCTTGGATGAGGGTTCCCTTGAGGACAGGGGCTTAATTGGTTTGAACTTCTTCCTGGAACAAAAGAAGTAAGAACCCAGAGCTATCCTATCAGCTCACCAATGGTGGGGCAGAAGAGTGAAGGAGTGGTGGGGATTGAAACTGTCAGTCGTCAAATATCAGAAGTGGGATCAGACCCTTTATTACACAGTTTAAGTCAGGCCCTCTTCTCTCTTTTTGTTTCTGGTTCTCCCTTTGGGAAGAAGAACAAATAAAAAGATATTAAATAGAATAATAGAGTCTTTAAAATAATCTGAGTTCACTCTGATGACACTCTGATGACACAGACACAGTTATTTAGAAACTACAACACAACTCAGTAGCAAAAAACCAAACAATATGATTTGAAAAATGGGCAGAGAACATACAAAGACTTTTCTCCAAAAAAGACATATAGATGGCTAGCAGGTACATGAAAAGGTCCTCAACATCACTGATAATCAGGGAAATGCAAAAATCACCGTGAGACATCACCTCATACCTGTTAGACTGGCTAGTATTAAAAAGACAAGAAAAAAGTGATGTCACTGAAGATGTGGAGAAAAGAGAGCCATTATGCACTGTTGATGGGAATATAAATTGGTTCAGCCACTATGGAAAATAGTATGGAAGTTACAAAAAAAATTTAAAAATGGAATTACCATATGATCCAGGAATCCCCCTTGTGGGTATGCATATCATGGGAATTAAAACAGGTTATTAAAGAGATACCTGCACTCCCATGTTCATTTCAGCACTATTTTACAGTAGCCAAGATATGGAAACATACTCGATACATGAAAGAAGTGGTGGCAGCTGAGGAGAAAACTTCCTTCAGATGAGAAAACAGGAAGCCAAAATATTATCCCAGCTACGCCACTTCCTAGCTCAGCCACTCTTCATCTCTGGCTCTTTCCTTAGTCCATAAAATGATCAGCTTGTATCTTCCATTTTGGTAGAGAAATTTCCATGAAACTTTTTCCTATGGAGTTTCTCTTAACATTTGGTTGGGGTTATCACATCAATCATTCAAACCAAGTGACTTGCATTTCAGGCTGCTATGTATGTTTGTGTTGAATATATTGACTAGTGTATGAACAATCCAGTCAGACATACGGGTAGATGGCTTATCTGTGATAGCATGTACGAAATGTCTGAGATATAGGACATTATTGGTATATCCAGGTTTCTATGGGAGGAGTTATGCAAATTACCTGTAGTGCAATAGTCTTAAAGTTCTTCCATCATAGTCAACAAATTTACCTACCTACATCCAATTAATTGTCTCCTTAGGAAATGGGCCTTCTATTGATTCTCTCACTGAGCCTGGTAGCCACTGACCAACCTCTGAGAAGCCTCAACATTTTGAACGCAAAAGAAGCACAGGTAGCTAGATGTCAACATTATTGATAGACCAGAAGTACCTATGTCAAGATGCATTTCATCCTTGAAATTGGAATTGCAATTTTAATACTTATAGAAGCCAACATTTTCAAGCAAGCCATCTTTCTTTTAAATAAGACAGTAATAGTTTTCACACCAGAGGTTTATGCTAACAAATAGCGCTAGGATCTCACTTATCAATGTTTATGGGCTTGATGTGTGTTCAGTATTTTATGACTGCTTTGCTGGTTTGTCCTGACTTTACAGAATTCTTATACTGCACAGTAGTGTTAAAATAAGCTAATGTTTATTGAATACTTACTACCATTACATGCCAGATACAGAGCTTGGTGCTTGAAGGGCGCTATCACACTTGGTTTTCTCAAGAGCTCATTAAGGGTCATGCTCTGCTCTCTCACATTAAAATGTGAAGAGGCCAAGACAGGGAGCAGAGGAGAAGGCGGTAACCCAAGGGTGCACAACTGGTTACTGATTTGAACTAAAGAGTTTCAAATCTGTCTGATCCCAGAACTCATGTTCTTAACTGAGGTACTTTACTGCTTTTCCCAACACTGCCTTATACTAATAACAGAGGTGATATTAAGTTGGGAGAAAAGAAAAATTTATATCATTCTGTAGATTTCATTCCTGCTTTCTACTGGGCTAGCCATGGACATTGGCAGAAATTTTCAAATCTCTTTCCAGGTTTTACTTTTTCCTAACCATAAATACAGAGTAAAGAGAAATGAAAAATAATTCTTTAAAGCTGGCTAAACATTTCAAAATAGGAAAATGGGTTTACTATTGGTTTGGAGTTGTGGAAAAGAAAAAGGTTTAATGCAAGGCATTTTTTTTGTTTTAATATCATGAAGGAATGATGGGGCCGAATGTGCTATGATCTTTTATGAAGATGAAACTAGGCCAGACTGGGCACTGACTGGACTGTTTTCCCAGCATAGAGGATTCCCTTCATCCCACTGTGGGACACTTGGTAGCCAAAAGCTGAAAGTGAAAAGGCAGTGGGATTGCAATCATGAAAAACTACAATCAGACAAACTTTGTTTCTAAAATTTTATAGCAATAATACCTAAGTAGTAATAGACTGAGCTGCAGTGAAACTTGTCATGAAATTCATACTTTAAAGAGAACAAACACAAATTTCATCTTGTTCCTGTCCTATTCATTACCTTACCTTTTTTTTTGTATTTTTTTGTTGTTGTTGTTTTTTGTTTTTGTTTTTTCCTTTTGGCGGGTAGTATTCTTGGTGAACACAGTTTCTGGGCCATTAGAATAGATTAAGGCTAGATTTTAGCTTCATTAAATTTAGACTCCTCTAATTTTTTTTTTTAGTTTCAGGTTTTTAGTTAATTAGCTTCAGGTATAGAATTTAGTGATCATAGTTACATATACATATATGTACTGACATAGAACACCCAGTGCTCATCACAAGGACCTTCCTCAATACCCATCACCCATTTAACTCATCTTTCAACCCAAATCCTCTCCAGCACCCCTCAGTTTATTCTCTGTAGTTAAGAGTCTGCTTCTTGGTTTGCCTCTCTCATTTTTCCCACCATGTTCATTTGTTTTCTTTCTTAAATTCCACATATGAGTGAAATCATATGGTTTTTGTCTTCCTCTGACCTATTTCACTTAGCACAATACTCTCTAGCTCCATCTGTATCACTGTAAATGTTAAGATTTCATTTTATGGCTGAGTAATATTCCATTGTATATATACACCACATCTTATTTATTCATTTGTCAATTATAGACATTCGGGGCCTTTCTATACTTTTACCGATAATGCTGCTATAAGCATCAAGGTGCATGTATCCCTTGGGGTCAGTATTTTTGTATCGTTTGTGTAAATACTAATAGTGCAATAGCTGGATCATAAGGTAGTTCTATTTTTAATTTTTTGACGAACCTCCATACTGTCTTCCACAGTGACCGCACCAGTTTGCATTCCCACAAACAGTGCAAGAATGTTTCCCTTTCTCCACAGCCTCACCGACATCTTTTGTTTCCTGTGTTGCTGATTTTAGCCATTCTGACTGGCCTGAGTGATACCTCCCTGTACTTTTCATTTGCATTTCCCTGATGATGAGTGATGTTGAACATCTTTTCATGTGTCTGTTAGCCATCCTGATGTCTTCTTTGAAAAATGTCTATTCACGTCTTCTGCCCATTTTCTAACTGGGTTCTTTGTTTTTTTGCATGTAAACATGACTGGAAAGAAAGGGCTATTTAGAAGTCTCCTTTTTTTCCCAAATGGGAAGAGTAGTGTATTCTTCCCCTCTTACCCCTAACCGTGGCAAGTAGCAGATAGTACAGGAAGGATAGGCAAAACAGTTGCACTCAATATTAGATATGTGTGAATCTTGAATTCCATGATAAATTGAATTCGCTTTTGTCTGCTTTTGTACTTTTGTAAGTTAATTAAGCAACATTAGGAAAACTGAGCTGTAAGTCTGGCTCAGGGGAGTGTGCTGAGATATTCATGGAGAAACAGATTCTGAGTTATGTTTCAGTTTTCACTTTGTCTTGTAGAAATGTGAGAAGTTACTGATTTTCAGCCCTTGAAGGAACCTGAGCTGCCTCCATTGTCTGAGATATCGGAAGGACTGGATTTAAATATAATCTTAGAGAGAAGGGCCTAAGGCCCTAAGGATGAAAGAAATATTAGTGGAGTGCAGGCATGCATTAATTTTACTTTCCATTTTTTCATCCCATCAACCATTTAACAAGCATTCGGTAGTGCCTCCTATACACCAAGTTGTGTTTTCTCTGCTGAGGAAAAAGTCACAAACAAGAAAGTTTTGCCATCATGGAGCTTCTATTCTAGGAGACAGTAGTGAAATCTTTCACGGTATTTACTCTAGTACTTTCTGGAGGTTCAGCAGATCAGTGGAATTGAACTGGATTGGGCCTAGAGGTACCTACCTGCATGGTGTCTCTACTTTGCTTTTATCTTCTTAGGGGATTTCTCTGATTCCCTCACACACTACAATGTAGTAGAAATATTTTGAGGGAGGTGTACTTTGACAAGTATTCACCATTTGAATTTTATCACTGTGAAGCCTACCCATTTTGAAATATAAAACAACATGCAAAGTGAACATCAGTATAAAAGATTTAAAACCATGCCCCATGTTCTACAGCCTTGCTCTGCCAGGTGTGGTCCATGAACCAGTAGCATCAGCTCCACATGAGAACCTGTTAGAAATGTGTAGTTTCAGGTCTGATCCCAGACTTACTGAACTGGGCTCTGCATTTTATCAAGTTCCCCACAATAAGAACTATTCTTTGGAAGCATCTGGGTAGCTCAGTCTGTTAAGTCTGTTTCTCCCTCTCTCTCTGCTCCCCCCAACCCTGCTTGTGCTCTCTCTCTAATAAATGAATAAATAAATGTTTTTTAAAAAAGCTGTTCTGGGGGTGTCTGGGTGGCTCAGTGGGTTAAGCCTTTCCCTTCAGCTCAGGTCGTGATCTCAGGGTCCTAGGATCAAGCCCCACATCAGGCTCTCTGCTCAGCAGGGAGCCTGCTTCCCCCTCTCTCTCTCTGCCTGCCTCTCCACCTACTTGTGATCTCTCTCTCTCTCTCAAATAAATAAATAAGATCTTTAAAAAAAAGCTGCTCTTTTGTCCTGATAGTAGTTGTACATGGAAAGAATTATCACACATTCAGAAGCACCTTTTTGGTTCAGTTTAGGTTTAAGAATAAACCAACTTCTGAATTGGTTCTGAATTCAGAAAAGCAACTGGGTTTTTACATTTTTTCTCTGCCTGCTGCCAAAATTTTGACTAAATTTTTTTTTACTTTTCAACTTACTGTTTAATGTCATATAAACATGACCAGTACATAGCAAGGCAGTAATATTTCTTCAGATGAAAATGCCATGTTGTTCAAAGGCTTTTTGTTTTTGGTTTTCACTCTGTTTAGATAGTTAAGACATACTCTTAAACAAAATATATAAAACAAAAGTGTGTGTGTGTATGTGTGTGTGTGTGTTGGTTTAAGAGAGAAAGCACTCTCTCTTGATAAAGCAATAAAAGCAAATGGTATTAGATCCATGTCTGATCCTAAAAAGGACATGATACCTTCTCTGGGGTCCAGGTGAGTATTTCCAGAGTTGGTTCTGGTTTAGGAACTATCCAATTCTTGTCTATGTGCTCTGGGGGTTTAGACAACCCTCAAGAAGGCATGAATTTAAGATTTTCAAGGCTTTATACCCCCGAAATATTGCTCTAGCTCTTTAGTGTCTGTGTGAGTTGAAGAAATGAAACTTCAGTAACAAGCCACATTTTGTTAAGCAAGATAGCATCAAATCCACTAGCTTCTATTTTATTCTTATATGACTTAATTGCTTTCCATCTGCAATGCTTTCTGCATATATCCCATAATTCTCATGCTTCAAAGTTCCATTGTAGTCTCACCCCTTTTAGAAATCATTTCAATTTGCTATCTCATTCTGATCTCTTATTTTTCTAAGTCCTTTTGCACATGGGGCGTGACTCACATGGACATTTTATTGTCTATCGTTTTTCCTCAATTGTTTTATATATCTACCTTCTCCTCCAAATTGTTAAAGTCATTAAGGTAGATTTAAGGTCTTAACAATATTGTATTCCTAGTGCTCCCTACAGGGTCAGAACACATTAACTGCTTAGAAACAAGTTGTTGATTAATCAATTTACCCTATTGCTTACAGAATGAAACCCAGGAGAGTTAGATTTTTCTTGGGTACGTAGAAGGCATATTAAAACTCTGTAGGGCATTATGGAAAATAGAAGTAAAAGATGATGATGGAAAAGAGTTGAGAGTATTTGCCATCAAGCTTCATAGGCCACAGATTTGCCTAAAGCTAACTCTTAGTGCCAACTTCCCTTACCCAATTTGCCGAGGTGAAGGTTTGCGAAGGTTGGGTAAATGAAGTAAATGGAGATCAAACCAGCATCTGGAACCATTATCTTGGCTTACGTTTCTGGCAGGAGCATGCTCCCTGCTGTAGAGGTAATCACAGCACAATTATTAGAGACCACGGCAGAGCCCTAGTTTTTAGATTAAAGGCTTGATCTCTGTTTGGCCTGCGTATCTCCAAAGGATCTCTAAATTAGTTCACTTCATCTGCTTTTGGATTATGAAGAAGTAAGTCGTTGACAACCAGAGATATCACCACTTTCTAGAACCTTGTTTAAATCCCTGGAATCCTGCTGTGTGGATTCACCACGTTCAGATGTGGTACTGGCATTGCACAATGTTGTTTCATCTGTAGGGGGTCTCTGGGCATAGTGTGACCTGGAACACCAAGGGAAATCTGCTGAAATCCTGGTTTGTGAACTCAAGGAGTTCTACTTTTTCATGTCTTTTCTCATGTACTTGTATACATATGTTGGGTTCTGGCCCATTAGTATTCACTGGCACTAGGAAGATTTTTTTTTTTTTTGGTTGTTGTTGTTGCTAGTTATCATAAAGGAGGGATAATTTTTTCCACTTCCCTAATGTCTCAAACTCACCCAGAAAAGCATATAGGCTTTAATTACTTCATTTATTTCCTTTATTAGAGGCCAGAAAAATGGCAAATGTATGTTCTGAAGAATGGTATTTATAGTTCACTGCATATCATGCTTCATTTGCTATATCCATGCTGACGCACATGTGTTGACAGTTACTCTTGCCCTCTTGCTGTGTCATGTGTAAAAGGGCACAGATGTCTTCTAGCATTTTTAATTACATTCTAACAAAACATGGATTTTTCCATTATAGTTCACATACAAGATGTCACACTAAAATAACAGAAGTTGAGTGATTACTCTGTTTTAAAGATCTTTAATCAGTTTTGAAATCCATGGTGGCTTAAAATGCTCCACAAATAGACAAGTATCTTTCAGTTAGAGAGTATTTGCTCAGGCAAGAGACTCTTCCTTTATTGATTCTGTAACTGCCTGAAGCATTTTGATTGCCAGTACTATTAACTGCATCACTTTGCTTGTCATAATCTTGCATTGCCTTCTCTTCCAGACCTCTGTCTTTTCACTTTCCACTTTTGCATCTTAACATGAGTCATCTTGGTCAGTAGAAAAAAACATATTTACTCTTTCCTCAGGTTAAACTAATCATTTGAAATGAATGCCTCCCAATATAGAGGGTAGGCCAATATGCCATATTTTGTCTGTTAATGGCATTTATTTATTTTCAAACTCAGATATGAAGACTGGGCACTTTCTGAAAGTCTTCTGTGGGGTCAGGTATTATACTAGGGGCTTTACATACAGACCTGGCTTAAACTTCAATCCTAAGTAGGTGGTCTTATCGTCATTCTACAGATGAAAACAAAATAGGGTTTCAGAGAGAGAGAGAGAGAGAGAAAGAGAAGAGGGCCAATGCTTATGTCAATCACGTAATAAGAGCTGAAACTGGGCTTTAAACCTAAATATGTATAACACCTTCTTGCCTCCCTAGAGAGAAACCAAAAAGTAGAAGTCACCTTCCAATGTGACTATGACCCACTAATGTCTTTGGGAAATGTTTGGGCATCCTCGGTCCTTCTTCCATGGCTTTTGGACTCAGGATACCTGTGTGTGTGAAGGAGAGGCTGAAATAGCTCTGCCCTTTCTGAAGTAGAATTTTGACTTATGACCCAATTTAGAGAAGACCAACTGTTCACTTAGACTATCGTGGTACATGAATATCCACCATTCGACTGTCACCTGGCTTGAGCAAGTTTTTAATGGACCAAGGTGCTAGGAAAATAAGTTTTGTTGGAACTAGAACTCTAATAATAATCCGAGGATCTAATAATAATCTGAGGAGACCACAGCTAAAAGGGTCAATGTGAGGGGTGCCTGGGTGGCTTATTGGGTTAAAGTGCCTTCAGCTCAGGTCATGGTCCCAGGGTCCTGGGATGAGCCCCGTGTCGGGCTCTCTGATCAGCAGGGAGTCTGCTTCCTCCTCTCTCTCTGCCTGCCTCTCTGCCTACTTGTGATCTCTCTCTGTCAAATAAATAAATAAAATCTTTAAAAAAAATAAAAGAGTCACTGTGCTCATGATGTCAGTAGACATCTGGAAGGAAAACGTAGGGTGTGGGAGTGGTGATGGTAGTGGTTAAGGCCCTGCTAGAAGTAAGGGGGCCACTAAAGAAGAACTTCATCTGCCATTTTGTGGAACTTATTTATTTTCACTTGCAGAGTATAAAACACTTAATATTTGAGGAAAAAAGTGTTAGCATGGTGGCCAAAGGCACTCAGAAGAGCAGAGACCTTTTAATCTGTAAGACTTATGTGTGAATTAGCCATTAATAACTGCCATTAATGATTTATAAGATCTCTAGAAAGATCTTCAATTCCTTCGAAATTGGGACACCCCATCTGTTAGGGTTGCAGATGTCTATTAATTTTATGAGCATCTGTATAATATGTGTTTAATAAATGTTTGTTCCATTTTCTTAACAGCATAGTAATGTTATAAGTCCTTGCTTTGTTCTCTAGAGTAAAATTTTTTACATTGCTTTTGAGTCACCAAGTTTTTATAAAATGTCAATTTCCAAAATTACTTTCTTCCTTTTTTTTTTTTTTTAGGATTTTATTTATTTATTTGACAGAGAGATCACAAGTAGGCAGAAAGGCAGGCAGAGAGAGAGGGGGAAGCAGGCTTCCTGCTGAACAGAAAACCTGATGTGGTGCTAGATCCCAGGATCCTGAGATCATGACCTGAGCTGAAGGTGGAGACTTAACCCACTGAGTCACCCAGTCACCCCTCTTCCCTTGATTTTTTTTTTATTTTTTAAAAATTTTTTAAATTAATTTATTTATTCTCTTGATTTTTATGTGAAGTTTTCCTGATGTCTTGGTGAGCAAGTTCAAGGGTGATATCTAAGTTCTTTAAGAAAATTTAGCTGTTTTTCTGCTATATGCATTCTTCTCAGGAACTAGGAGTCTTCAGAACAAATTTAGCAGACTTTGCTATAGATACTACAGGCATAGGAAAACAGCTCTCTAATCCATTCAAAAAGTTTGAACAGAATTTTCAAAATCATTCAAAAGTTTGAATAGAATTTTTCAAAATCAAAAAGTTTGGACAGAATTTTTAAAATCAACATTAGTTATGGACATTAGCATATAGTAAAACATTATTACCATATTTAGGAGCTATTGAATTGGCATATTTTATTTTAGTTTTTTTTTAACTAGGTATATCTTAAATAGAGATTCACCATTTGAAATTGAAACTGATTCTATGTCAATAAAAATCTCCCTGAGTGGGTCATCTTCTTCCATCAAGGAAAGCTACTATGACATAGTAAAAGCAGCAGAGGGCTTTGGAATTAAAAAAACAAAACAAAACAAAACAAAACAAAAAACCAAAAAACAAACCTGGGCTTGAATGGCTCGCTAGGAAATAGTTGAGTGCCTTTAGTTTAGATACCTACCATACCCTTCTATAAGCCTCAGTTCATCATCTATAAAATTGTGATGATTAAAATCTCAACTGTGAGGCTAAAACAAAAGAATAAAGTCTTAAATAAAAAGTTCAGTATTAACATTTGTTATCATTATAACCATTCCCAAAACTGAAGTGTCATGAATCTTGATGAATCAAGGAAATGGTGACATCAAGGTAGGCTGAAAGGGAAAAGTGAGACTTAATCCAAAATGGATTAAAAAAAAATAAAAGTCAATTCCATCATTGTAGGTTATCTAGCTTCATTCCTAGAAAGAAGTGTGAGAACTTGTGTGAGAACTAGTGTGAGAACTTGACTGGGTAATAAAGTTGATTAGCACTGATTGACACGGATGGTGACAAGAACCAAGAACCAAGAACCAAAAACAAGAACAAGAACAAGAACCAAGCCTTGGGGTTGGGCTGATGATGAGGGAGATAGATGAAGACATCATCTCTCCCTTCTTACATGCTTTTAACAAAAGCATCATCTAGAACAGCTAAGAGCCTTTCAGGCTGCTTACGTGTTGACAAGTAGTGCAAATTAGCCCCTACTAATTACTAGGTCATGCTTGCAAGGTGAGTTCTTCCAAGTCCTTACCCTGGCTTATCTACTGATATTCAGAAACTGGTTAGTATGATTGAGTGTTTACTACCTCTTCCAAATGCAAAGTAGATCACAGTTTTTGCAGAGACTTGCTAAATAAAAGCACAGATAAAAACACAGCTTGCAGATAAAAGCACAGCTCCAATAACGGATATCACTTTTACATACAACTCATAAAGATCATTGGAAGTCTTGGTTTCCTTTGCCTGTCCACAGAGAATGTGTCCTGGGAGGGTGAGTTTATAACTATAATGACACAAGAACGTGGTGGAAGGGCTGGCATTGAGAGGTTCAACAGACTTCATCTCATTGTCAGTGAAAATTGCTGTACAAGGACAGCTATGAGGAAGAAATTTGTCAAAGGTTTTGAAAGGGCAATCACAAATTGCCGATGAAAGTAGATGAAGCTATGAAAGAGATTTATGAAGACTGATTTAAAATTGAATAGTGTTATGAGACACTTTTGGAATTCCACAGTGTGGCTGGTGCCAGGAGAGAAGGGATGAGAAAGGGTAGAATACTGAATCCTGTTTGCCAGCAGACACATTAGGCCCTGCAGCTCAGATCTCAGCTGTAAAATTCGCTGCACTCTGTGTGTAGTGGTTGTGGGAAATGCCTGTGGTTTTCCCAGCCTGCCTCTCTCAGCAGGCTTTGAGTGCAAGTCATCTCAAAGGCTGTAAGAAACCAAAAGGAGTGGAAGCAGTAAAAGCTAATAATTGAAACAAAAATAGAAATAGCAATGAACTGTTAATTGAAAAAAGTTTCTAGCATGTTGTGAATCATCTTACCATGATAATCCTTCAGGGAAATGGTATGATTTTTTTTTTAATGTAAACATGATTTGTTTATCTCGTCCTCTGAGATAGAATACAAAGTTATCATTAAGTACAAATTTGGCAGGAATCCATCAATGAATATTTATCCTTTTATAAGTCATGAGAAATGCTTTAATGAGATTTAAGAATGAAGTTGCAGGAGGAATTGTAACTGGGATATCAGTCTCACAATGAGACATGACATTATCCAACTTTTCAGGAATGTGGTATCTAAGCTACGACCTTTCTTTGATTTCCTTCCTTAATCCATCTATAAGAATTAGATTCTGAACATCTCATTTTATGCTTCACGAGGCATGTTGTGCAGAATGTTAAATGATCAAAACTAGAAACAGAACAACCTTTAAAACTCATGTTTTCATGGCAACATTTAAAATCTAGGGAAACCGAGTATAACAATGGAAAGGGATTTCGTTGTTGCAGTTTCTTGTTGGTTATAAAAAACAAAAGCACTAAAAAAGCTACAGGAAGGGAAATAATGTTGATGACTTCCAGTCATTTTTCTGTTAGAACTTAGGAAACCAAACTGTACATGCCACAGGCTAATATTGTTGCCTCCCATCCACTGTAGCTCATGCCCATTGAGATTTGGTTCTGAGCCTTCCCTCTGTACTTTTTATTTATTTGTTTGTTTGTTTATATCTCTCCGTACTTCTAAGCCTCCACAGATCTTTCCTCAGTTGTCCTCACTGCTGCCACATTTGCTATGCATCTTCATGGAATAGAATAGCTCTTGGTGCCACTTTTGCTCTTTTTACTGCAAAGGAGATCGCGTCTCTGCTCTCCTCACTGTTGAACCTACCACTTCATAGTACCTCAGAGTGGAGGTGATATCTGGGACAGACCATTAAAAACTCCTTTCCATTTTTATTCAACTTTTCTATCTTTTGTATTTCCAAGCACAATATGCTCATCTGGATTAATTAAGCCTCATAAATAATGTAATGAGGAAGCAAATTCTAACCTCATAATGACTATTTTTAAATTTGTAGCTAAATTTTCTAAATTAAATTCATGCCTCAAGTCGATTATAGTCATTTTAATATAACTGGAGACAATGGTTACCAGAAATTCAGAATTTAAGGAATATTTAAAATTAATTTCTGGGGGACCTGGGTGGCTTAGTCAGTGGAGCTTGATCTCAGGGTCATGAGTTCAAGCCCCATGTTGGGCATGGAGCTTACTTAAAAAAAAAATTTTGGGAAAATAAAATAGAATTAATGTCCGACCTCAAAAAGCTCTCTTTTGTATTAAAATAAATTTTTAAAAACTATAACTTTTTACTCTTATATTTCTATGACAGCTAAAATTATATCTTCCCCCCAAATTGTCTAAATGATCTACTATTTTGGTGGCTCTTTGATGACAAATACAGTGCTTTAAAATAATGCATACACAAGGAAAAATTCAAAGTGCAAAATGATACTACACAACAAATAGTAAATCTTTATCTCAGACCACCAGTGCCATAGTCTTCCTCCCCAGATGAATCCAATATTACCAGTTTTTATGTATATATATGTAAATATATATATATATATTTACATATCTGTGATAGACAGAATAATGCCCCTCCCAAAGATAATCACATCTAATCCCCAAACCCAATGAATATATTACCTTATGTGGGAAAAGAGACTTTGTGGATGTGATTAATTTAAGGATTATGAGGTGGAATATTATTCTGGATTATCCGGGTCTGCCCAGTATGATCACAAGGGTCCTTATTTTATAAGAGGGAGATAAGGAGCGTCAGAGTCAGAGAAACATTTGAAGAAGATATGCTGCTAGCTTTAAAGATGGTGGAAGGGGCCATGAGCCAAGGAATGCAAAGTGGCTTCTGGAAGCAAAAAGAGTAAGGAAATGAGTTCCCCCTTAGCATATACAAAGGGAATGTACCCCATCAAGCGTCTTTATTTTATTTTTATTTTAATTTGTTAAAAGATTTTATTAATTTATTTGACAGAGACACAGAGAGGGAACACAAGCAGGGGAAGTGGGAGAGGAAGAAGCAGGCTTCTTGCTGAGCAGGGAGTCCAGATGCAGGGCTCCATTCCAGGACCCTGGGATCATGATCTGAGGTGAAGGCAGATGCTTAACTGACCGAGCCACCCAGGCGCCCCCAACATTTTGATTTTAGACTAGCAAAACCCATTCTGGTTTTCTGAACTTCAGAGTAAATTTGTGTTGCTTTAAGTCATTACGTTTGGGGGAATTTATTATAGCAATATTAGAAAACTAGTAAATCTATTTATCTATTGATATAGATATATATTAGCATTTCTACTTTTTCCACAATAAGAACATATAATACTCACTTATGTACCTTCCATTCATTTATAGTCATATGAACTCAATTGATACACTTTTTCTTTTAAGAGCTGTGTACTATTTTGATACTATAAGGTTGTAATACATTTTTAAAAACCAGTTCTCTGGGGTTGCCTTGTGTGGCTTAGTGGGTTAAGCCTCTGCCTTTGGCTCAGGTCATGATCTCAGGGTTCTGGGATTGAGCCCCGCATTGGGTTCCACCCAGCAGGGAGCCTGCTTCCCCCTTTCTCTCTGCCTGCCTCTCTGCCTACTTGTGGTCTCTATCTTTGTCAAATAAATGGACGAAACCTTAAAACAACAACAACAACAAAAAAACCAGTTCTCCGTTCTATTGTTGGCTACTTAGCTTGTTTACATTTTTTTCTTCAACAAATAGTGCTGCATATACTATCTGCATAATATGTTTAAAAATTACCATATGGCATTGTAAATTGAGACAGAGTAGTATAACATACCCACATGTACCTATTATCTCACTTCAACATTTATTAACCATTGCTAATCTTGTTTCCTCTGTAAGCCACTCTAACCTTAACCACTATCTCTGGAGTACTTTGAAGAAACTTTCAGGCAGCATATTATTTCATTGGTAAATATTTTAGAATATGTCTTTAGAGCATAAGGAATCTTGTTTATAAGATTTTGTATACTTTTGAGCATATCCGTAGGATGTATTTGAGGAATAAAAATGAACTCTGAAAAGAACGCTATTTTCAATTTCATAAATTATTTCCACATGGGATCTGCTAAATAATGCTCTACTGTCACCTCCTGCACTGTACCCTGACAGACCAAACTTGTTTTGATAGATTTATCACACAATTAACATTTGAGTACACAGAAAGTAAGTTTCAAAGTTTCAAAGTAATTTTATGATATATTCACCTTGGTATTTAAATCCATATAAATTTTAGGACAACATGAACTGTTTATTAAGTTCATTATTAATTTAAGTTTTGTGAGTGGCAGGCGAGGCAGGAGGTGGTCACTGCATATCTTCTAAATATTTTTTCTTATAAACAGAACTTGGTTTCTTCAAAGATGGTTTCCAGTACTAGCAGGCTCAAAATCATTTAAAATTCAAAAGTAGAAAAGCTTCAGTGTGTTTGATACTTGTCAGAATGTCTTTTCCCCAGATCAGTATTGTGATTTTTAAAGTCTTATTTACCTAAATAGCAAAGGTTGTTAAAGAGCATTCTTCTTAGGGTAAGTATTTTACTATCTATCTGCTGAAATGGGACTTGAAAGAGCAAGTCTGTAAATGATATTAGAGCCTCACTGTATACCTCCCTTTCTCCACATCATTCTTCTCTGTGTCCAGAATTCATGGATTTCAGAAATTGTCTTTATTTTGCATACTGTATAACCACATGTGATTGCTTTCAGATCTGAAACATTCTAGCATAGTTCACCGGTGGGTTCTCCAGAGTCTCATAACATTTTTAAAAATGAGAAAGAATTTAAGAATACATAATTTTATTAATAATGCCTTTAGCCAGAGGATTTCACTATATTTTTGGCTTGGATTCAAGCAGAGGTACTAAAACCATTCAGTGTTCTATAGGGACTGAGTTATTATTTTTGCTTTTGTATTGACCCCACCCACTCGTGAATTTCTGTGACATTTTCTGGAAATGTATCCATGCCACGCACCTAGAAAAATGCCTCTGGAATATGTACAGACATATGTTCACATTTTATTTCTCTCAAAATATGGATCACACTATATTTATTTAACTCATAAGTATACATACATAGATGCCTTTCTGGCATGTCATAAACATTGTTTTGAGTCATCTACATGAACCCAGCCAAAAGTTTGAAGTTTTACTTGTTCTTTAAATCATGCATATGCTCACTGGATATTTTTTCTTATTTCCACATATGTGTGCATTTGGGAAGAGTAGTGTGGTTAAAAATTGCTTTCTTCTCTGAGTGTGTGTAGACAAAGGGCACAATGACTTATATCAGAAACACTCCTAGTTATTGCTCTCTTTGGTTGCCAGAGTCTTCCGGCTTTCTCCATTATCCTGTTCCACAGGTGGGATCTTTTGTGAAATGCATCTGTGAAAGAGCTGATCAGTTTCCAGAAACTTACACCATCCACCAAGCTTTGTGGTTATGTAGTTTTAAAAAATTTAATTGTACTTATTTTAATTGCTTGGTTAACTCCATTTCTCAGGAAGGGTGAAGGTAAACTTTAGCCAGAGTGATTTCTGCCATGTGTTGAGTAGTGTTAGAGGGAAGTCCTACATGACATTGAGACTTCTAGGGCACTTAAAAACCCCCTTTTTTCAAGAATGAATATTTTTGTAAACCAAATACAACTTCTGTTAATCCTAAAATAAAATCGTTAGAAATCAGTATGCTTTAGATGTTAAGAGACAACAACATTTGAATGTGTCTCAGAATTAATTTAAGGTGATTAAATGAAGTTACAAGTGTCGTATCACATTTACATTTATTGAGAGTAAGTTATTTTCCTATGTAACACATAGGAAATTTGTATGATTAATTACTCAGAATCCCCATGCCCTTTAGAGATCTGTATACATAAGATTATAATGTCTTCACTTTGGGTCAAATTCTACATATAAATACATTTCTCAAAATGAATGATTTACTTATTGGTATATTGATTCAACTAATATGTATTGAGTGACTGCTAGAGACAGACAGCTTCCCTAGAAAATGTAGATATATTATTTCTAACCATTTGTCATTATCTCCATTTTAAAGTTGAGGAATTAAAGCTAAGATAGTTAAAGTGCCAAGTCAGGGGCTCATAGCTAGGCAACAGTAAAGCTGTGTACAACCAGAGGTTTCCTGACTCTGTCCAGTGTTTTATTCACTATTCCATAGAAGCTTCTAATAATTCTGCAGAGTGAAATGAGTGCTATACTAGAATTACAGGTCAAGAACTTTAGAAATAGGGGGAATTAATCATGTCTAGGGAGTGGGAAAGGCCAGATAGATATTAGGCTAAAAATGTTTGACCCAGTCACTCATATATTTTGCTAAAGAGTTTGCGTTTTGTTCATTAGGCCATGGGGAACCATTAACAGATTTTTAAAGAAGCATAAGCATGATTCAAGTGTGTGTTAAGAGAATAACTTTAGCAGCAATGAGAATTAAAGACTAGAGCAGTGTTTATTATCCCAGCTTTTTTGATTGCTTGTGAACCCACTATGTATTCATTGTTAATTAATTATGTGATTCAAGTATTCAAGTACTAAAATTATTTATCTTATAAAACTATACAAAATAGAAATGACATAAGATTCCATTCTTAATTCCTTTAAATTTTATTATTAACAGTAAAATAGTTTTGTTTCCTAATATAAAATCAAGATAGTGATAAAATGTTACTACTACATGTAACTTATGTATTTTTTATTGAGAACAATGCGATTGAATATATTTCTTAAAAACACCCCACCAACCCCAGAGTCTATACTTTGTGACAGAGCAATCTAAAGTGCTGGTTGAAGTTCAGTTTGTTTTGATGCTTTAATTCTATTGCTGCCATAGTGGATACAGTATTTATTCAATTTTCATGGTTTTACTCTACTCAACTTTCATAATATTTGTTCACTTTTAAAATCTGTCCTCCAATTATTGAGAGTTTTGTACTAAAATTTGGCTGGGAAATTTATGTTCTCCCTGATATCAGACAGATGTTACAGACTAATTGGAAGTTGTAGGATTTTCAGTTTTTAGTAAATCAACTCTATACCCACTGAAACTGTTTGTAAAAATCCTACATAAGTGCGAAATGTATTCCTGAGCTTTTAAATGTGTGGGTAAGAATTTTTATAGTCGCCAGTATTACCATTGGGAGAAAATTATATAACCACATTAGATTTGATTAGTTCATCATGTTTCTACCTCAGAATGTGGCTGCCTAAATACATCAGTGGAGCAATTTTCTTCTTCTCTGGGCTTGGGTTTGGATTTTTAGTGCTATTTTCAATTTACTGTTTTATTTCATTTTATTTCTTTTTGATGCAGAAATCTTTCTATCACTAATCAATCAAGTTTGATTAAAACTGAATGTCAGCAAAATATAACTTTAACAGCTTTTTGAGGCAGTATGCTGAAAGGACCATCACTGCAGAATGCCCTCTTCCTTTGGGATAATTGCCATAGAGGAGGAAACAGCTGGCATACTGTAGCCGCACATGCCAGCATGGACTTACCTATTAGGAATTAGAGCTAATCTTTATTCACAACTTGTTCCCTCCACCCCCAAGGCCCTGTTCTGCATTAACCAACCTTCATAGCTTTCCTCTAGGAGAAAAGTACTAGTATTGTAAGCAGAAACAGTGAAAAAGAAAAGGAAAAATGAGAAATAGTTTTCCTTTTTACTTTAAGATTTTATCTATTTACTTGAGATTGAGAGAGAGAGAAGTGAACACAAGCAGGAAGGGGGAGCTGCAGAGGGGGCTGGACAAGCAGACTCCCCACTGAGCAGGGAGCCTGATGTGAAGCTCCGTCCCAGGACACTGAGATCATGACCTGAGTCAAAGGCAGAGGCTTAATTGATTCAATTGCCCAGGCGCCCCAAGAAATAGTTTTTTTGACATAAGAAAAGTCATTTTAGGTCACTGGCTGTCTTGTGATCTCTGTCTGACTGGCATTACATGCCCAAGGCACATTCTTGAATTACCTTTGCAGGCTTTAAATCCCTTTGAGCATTCAAATACCTGGCCAGTTGTGGCCAGAAAATTGGTGATCTGACCCTTGTGGTCCTCGTGACTTTGATGGAATAAGACCTAGATTGTGTCACCTTAAGATGACTTTTGCTCCAGTTCCATGCTGAATTGCCCATTGTACAAGCTCCTTCAAGAATATGTATGCACCCTTTGCTGAAAAGTTCCCCAGTGTTTTGTTCTGGGAGACACTGCTTTGGGAATTATCCCGTGTTCTCCTCAGATGTTGCAGGTAAAAACCTTCCTCGTCCTATTCTTTGGTTTAGTTGTATCTTTTGGCTTGACACCCACCAATAGGTGAACGCAGTTTCAGGTAATATATATTAGCTTCTTATTTTATATAAAGACGTGTGTTACTATTTTATGTTCATTAATTTTAAAACATAAGATTAAGTATTAAATAGAAGATCTAACGTTTCTTCCAATACTCAAGGAGATTGACCTCCCAGCTCCTGATGTGTGTGGGCCTCACTTTGGAGACCCCCTAGACTGGAGATGGGGGAGAAGGAGGTGGATCACAAGGTCATGGCAGTAGCCAAGGGCAAAGCTGTGCTCCTGAATGAGGATGAGAGAAGTGGAGTTATACACAAGTTGAAAGTATAGAATTTACCCCTCTTTGATGTAAGCATCAGCTACTACAGAAGATACTAAGAGTAGCTATAGCACAAAATGCCTATCTCCAATAGCTCCAGAATTGGTGAAATAACTTTCCAATTCACTCCAAGCTGTGTGTTATTCTTTCATTTTTTCCCAGATGAAGCCATTAGATTTTTCACTTCTCAGTTTTTTGTTCAGTTGGTAACTGAGTCAGCACCTCTCTTGGCCACTTCCAGCAGTAGCAGAGAATGGCTGAGAAAAGCCACCATTTTGATTTTGGTGAAATGATATATGTGATCTTTTGAGGCACAGCAGGATGATGAGGAATGTCAGCTGTTCTGATTGTTGTGTTTCATGTGGGAATCTAGTCACACACGTGGTCAACGGTACTTGGGCGTATCTGGAACCTGCAGATTAGCTGCTTCTCACATAATATCAGACAAATAATTTTCAAGTGAAAAATTGAGCCACATATCTATTTATTTGAGTGGGTTAAACAGCTGGGTTACTCAGTTTAATTTAATAACCAATTTCTGACTTGCTTAGTTAAATCAAGAGCACAGCAATCTATTCTTTTTCAGTGTTTACTTTATTGGAACAGAACCAGCATATATATGAATATATGTGGATAAGAATAAATATATATGAATAGTCTTTCATATATCTATAAATACATAGAGGTAGATTTATTATTAGGAGTTGGCTCATGCAACTATGGAAGCTAGGAAATATCACAATCTGGGATCTGCAAGCTTCAGACCCAGGAAAGCTGATAGTCTAGTGGTATGATTCAGTCTTAAGGCCGAAAATCTGAAAACCAGGAAAGCCATTGGTGCTCATTCCAATCCAAGGGCCAGAAAAAATGAATGAAATGTCCCAGCTTAGTCAGTGAGGGAGAAAAAAAGAAAAAGATGGATTCTTTTTCCCCCAACCTCCGTTCTATGCAGGCTCTCCATGGATTAGATCATTCCCACTCACATTGGGGAGGGCAATCTACTTCAAAAGATACCACTGATTCAAGTGGTAACCTCATCAGCAAACACCATCATATCCAGAGACAATGTTTAAACTGGGCATCTCACAGATTCAAGTTCAAGCTAGTTAAAAAATTAATTATTACAGGTGTCCTCACAATTTCAGTCTCTGGGTTTATTAATATTTCTGCCTAATTCTAAATCTTTTTTTTTTTTTTTAAAGATTTTATTTATTTGTCAGAGAGAGCGAGCGAGAGCGAGCACAGGCAGACAGAGAGGCAGGCAGAGTTAGACGGAGAAGCAGGCTCCCTGCGGAGCAAGGAGCCCGATATGGGACTCGATCCCAGGACGCTGGGATCATGACCTGAGCCGAAGGCAGCTGCTCAACCAACTGAGCCACCCAGGCGTCCCTTCTGCCTAATTCTAAATAGAAAATGTTTTCAATGCAAAATATCTGAAAAAATAGTGTTAAGAATGAAACAAATGAGAGACTATGGACTCTGAAAAACAATCTGAGGGTTTTGAAGGGACGGGGGGTGGGAGGTTGGGGTACCAGGTGGTGGGTATTATAGAGGGCACAGATTGCATGGAGCACTGGATATGGTGAAAAAATAATGAATACTGTTATGCTGAAAATAAATAAAAAACAAATTTAAAAAAATAATGAAACAAATTATTGATAATTTCATCATCCAGGGAATACCACAATTAACATTTGTTATATGTCTTTTCAGTCATATATCTATCTAATTAAGAAATTGTTTTTGACATGTTTCTTTTGTAACCTGTTTTTCTCACTTTAACTCAATTCTATGCCATTTTTCCATGTCAAAAATATACTTCTACATCAGAATTTTTACTCTATAGTATAGTAATAATATGGCTTATAATAAGAAATGTATATTTGTTTTTTGTCTTTGTTTCTGAGATCCTAAAATTCTTAGAATTTCCTAAGTAAGGAAAATCATAAAATTGTCTTCTGTTACATTAAGGAGATGACTTTTGGAGCACTCCAAATGGTGGGTACTGATTGACTGTGAGGCCAGTCATATGACTAGAGTCTTGTAACTTTCAGGCCCACCCCCTCCGACCTCTGGGAAGGAAAATGGGGCTGGAGGTTGAATCAGTTTCCAATGGCCAATGATTTAAACAGGCATGCCTGTGTAATGAAGCCTCAAGGAAAACCCAAAAGAACAAGGTTCAGAGAGCTTCCAGGTTGGTGAACATGTGGCAATTTGGGGAACTTGGTGCACCTGGAGAGAACGCGGTAGCTCTATGTCCTTTCCCCATACTTTGTCCCATGAGTCTCTTCCATCAATAGCTGTTCCTGAATTATATTCTTTTATACTAAACCAGTAACCCAGTAAGTAAAATGTTTCTCTGACTTCTGTGAGATGCTCTAGAAAATTAGTTGAACCTAAGGAGGGGTCTATTGGAATCTCTGATCTACAGCTAATCAGTCAGAAGCACAGATGATAACCTGGATTTGTGATTGATGTTTGAAGTATAGTTGGGGGCAGGCTCGTAGGACTGGACCCTTAACATGTGGAATCTGAAACTATCCTCAGGTAAATAGTAGCAGAATTGAGTTGAATTGTAGGACACCCAACTGGTGTCCCAGAGCATTGCCTGGGTGTTCAGATTCCCTTTTAAGTATGAATGGGCATTGATATATCATAACAACCCCGTAACAATGAAGTTTGCCTCTTCATTTTTTGTTTTGTTTTATAAATGAGTTTTCAAAGGTTTTTTATAAATACCTACCATGTATAAAATTGTCTTTGCCAAATTAAAAAATTTACATCATCCCTGTTTAAATGTGTAGGATTTTGATTATTGATTAGGCAAGTTTTTTTTTTTTTCCCTTACCTGATGGCCATTATTATTTCCTTTAAAATTACATTTGGTCATTTTTTTAAGGTGTTTCTATTTTTCTAAACAATTTGTATTTATCAGGAATAGCATCCTTCCCACTTTCAGATGTATATTTTATGGTATATTTTGTCCTTAGCTTATCATCTTCCCTTTAATATTTTTATTGTGTTTTTATGCATGAAATTTTAAATTTTTATAAAGCAAACCAACTGACCTTTTAATTTTTATTTTGTATTTAAAGTCTTTTCTCTTTCTAAATCATGTAACTATTTGCCTATATTTTCTTTCTACTTTGAAACATGGTTTTAATTTTGAAATTAGTTTTTAAATCATTAAATTTTTGGTAAGTGTGAAGACTATGTTTTTACTATATGATAACCAGTTATTCTAGCATCATTTGTTGAAGAGTCTTATTGATCCCTAAGAATATGTATCTTTTTGTAAAAAAATATTTCTATTTATTTGAGAGAGGGAGAAAAGAGAGAGAGAAAGTATGAGGAGTAGAGGAGGTGGGGAAAAGGGCAGAGGGGAGGGACAAGCAGACTCTCTGGTGAGCACAGAGCTCAGACACAGGCTCCAGGATATGTGTCTTTATATTTAATTCTATTTTCAGCATCTCTTTTATTTCATTGTATATTATTAACCATAATAATGATATTTTAATTTCATGCTATATTTTAAAATATGAAAGTGCTTATTAACACTCCCTGCTTATTTACACCCCAACATTTCTTGTCTATTTATTTTTTTAAGAAAATTTAGAATCAATACATATCAGAAAATTCTATTTTGACTTTTATTGGGATTATTATTGGATACCTATAAAAATCATTATGTAGAGTATCAATACTTTTTACTATATTGTTCTAATATAGTAACTAGTTCTGTAGTAAAAGTTCTAATATATTGTTTTAAATAATGAACATAATTTGGTTCAATACCTATTCAAATATTTTTTACATCCTTCAGTAAAATATAGACTTTTATTTTTTATAGAGTCCTTAAAATTCACATTTTTTGTTCCCAGGCATTTTATATTATTGTTTTATATTTTCTTTGTATTTAAATTAGTGTTTTGGGTTTTTTCCCCTAAATAGTAATTGCTTACATATGGAAAAATTATTTATTTTTGTTTATATCCTGTACCCAGCCACTTAGTGAACTTTCTAAGTCTAGTAACTTTTATGTTGATTGTCAGGAATTTTTTTGATAAATTATTCTATCATGCTAATAATATGTTTCTTTTTTTCTTTGTTTCCTAATTTCTAATAGTTAATACTGATTGTATTTCATTGCAGAAATGTAAAGGTTAAATATTCTTGAATTATTTTAGCTGTAGAGACTATAGGGTATGCCAAATTCACAATAGAAAATAAGATTAAACTTTAATGTCTAGAAAGAACTCTGTTTTTACATTGTGTATTACAAATTAATTTCACTTATAAATAAAACATCACCTTCTTAAGTGTTTCATTTGCACATAAAGCAAGGACTCAAATCAAATGTCATTATTTTTTAATGCTAGGAACAGTCTGGGCTTGTTTATTTTGAAGGTACATCCCTGAGTCCCCACTCCAAGTCCTCTTTACCGTTTCTCTCTATGTTGACTTTAAAGATTTTGTTTCAAATTTTGCCCTCTTATGACTCCTTTTTGTACTGAGTCCCATTAGGAGATATATTGTGAGAATCTTTTTATTTTTTTCCCTTAAATCACCAATTTAATGACATAGCTTTAACCCTACCCTAGCTATGTATATCAACCTGTGCTGTTAACCTCCTGGTACATATGATTTTAAAAGTACCTGTTTCATAGTCTGAAGATAGAAGCTAAAAATGTGAGCTAAAAATGTGGCATTAAACCTATTTCTGCAATATTATTCAGATTTCTGAACATTTTTTTGTAAAGTTAGAAACAAGTTTCGAATGAAAATACACATGCTTTAGAATGCTGTGGAGTTTAAATACATAACTAATGTGATTAAGTACAAACTTATTGGAGCAAATCAGAAATTGGCTAACGGAGCCTTGGGAGGGAGCATTGTTTATTCTGGCCATGATGTCTGCTTTTATATAACCCACAGGATTGGTGAGCCTCATGAGAACCCTGTCTATGACACATTTACCTTTGTTTCTCTGAATGATCTAGCCCAGGAATTTAAGCAGGGAAGATTCATTCTAGTGATGACCAGCAAGCATCATGGGAAGGTGATAAAGAGGCCCTTTGGAGAGATGTCAGTCTCAACGATGGCTTTAGAAAGAATTAGGAGGGGAGTATACATTACTTCCCCCTAGGTTTCCGAGGAGTGTTTTGAGGTTGCCTTGTGAACCATAAAAAGCCTTTACATACCTTTGGCCTTCTTTGACTCTGCTGTCCCTATGGACTGGGCTTCTTTGTTCTTTCTTCTCTTCACACTGAGGCTTATTTTGAGATGTCCGTGATGTCACCACTTTATTCATCATCTTGAGCAATTTGCACTTGCTTCCAAAATAGCAATTGTCATATTGTGGTGTAGCTATTTATCACTGTGGCTGTTTCCTCATGGCCCCAGGTATTGCCAAAAATAATATTGGAGTTCCACTGGAGCTGCATTTAGGAATGAAGAGTTAGACTCAAGTAGGACTATGATGAAAAACCCTAATTTAGGAGGCAATGGCAGGCATGCATTAAAAAGACAGTTTGACAGGAGAAGAGAAGAGTCCCTTAGAAGGATATGTATTGGATGTTGAGGATAAGCCTGGGGGCGATATTATTTACCATGTTACTTTTTATCTCCCAGCATGATTTAAAGGGACAATAATGATACCTGAATTACCAGTTCAGCATAGGTATCTTAGTGAAAATAAGAAGAATAATTTACTCTGTGCTTTCTCAAATATACCTGATGATCATAATCCTCTAAAATGATTAAAGGTACAGATTATCAGGCTTCTTTTCTTGAAATTCTAGTTAGAAAGCCAGTATTTGTTGCCCAGAAATTTGTATTTTAAATAAGCGTATTTCTGGGGAGTCTGGTGCATGCCAATGTTGGAGAACTGATGATATAGGCCAGAATACTAAGAAAATAAATGTTTCTTTTCTTCTTTCAGTATCTACTCTTTGTTTGTTTGTTTGTTTGTTTGATATCACTAGAACCCATGAATGAAGACACAGTCATAAAGATTATATATGTGACTAAATAAGGTCGATGTCATATGTGTGGGACTGTGGACATGGATGCCTCCCATCACAGAACATGCCTCTGAGCACCATGCTTGAGGTTGGAGGGAGCAGCAGGATAGGGGGATCCTGAGTCCCTGGATGATCTTGTGGAGCAAAGCCCTTTCATATGAGATAGAAATACATTTCTGACAAGGTATTTCAGCTCTCTGTTACATAGTATCAAACTTATATCTTAAATAATAGAACATATGATGAAATCGTTTAAAAAATGCAGCCTGTTAAAATAGAAATTAAAATGCAAAGAAAAAATAGTTAAAATTATTTAACTTTAATTGAAATTTGAAGTAGAAACCAGAACCGTACGTCATAAAGTTATTTACATTAACTGGTTATCCCTGAGACATGCATTTAGTTCCAAGTCTCTAGGAGGCAGAATTTAAGTGGTGTATGTGATTAGATATACTTTCTTCAATATCATAAAATTCTGCTTATTCCTTAACTCTAAAATAATTTTTCAAGTGTTGCTACATATGAGCAGCACTGAGATATGCAGTAGAAAGAGACCTCTGAGTGACTACTGTGCAATTGCCTTGAAGGTTTCACAGTGCAGTTTCTTGGTGTGCTATTTAATAACAATGATCAGGGTCATTACTATCCTGGAATCAATATGGCATAGTGTAATAACAAAGATTTCTGTTTACGTATAAAATCTAGCATTATCACAGCACTGGTTCTTATGTATTTATCAGAATTTTCCCTTTCTTTTCAAGTGAAGCCTTTGGCAGAGTCTCAATTTATAAAATCACATTCCCTTGAGTTATGTGGGACTAAGACACTCTGAAATCTGCCACCTCAGCCTGCCCTTGTTCTTAAAACCCAACTGTAGAATTCTAGAACACAATATGGAAGTTCTTGGTTTACAGGCATGTGCCTACATATGCTTCTGACCATATGCCATAGACATCATTTCCCTTCAGATGGACTTTGAGAAGATTTGGACAGCTGACCATTTGAGATTATATTCCTTGGCAAAATCCCATGCATTTATATAGATTATGAATAAGAGCAACAGCAAATTCCAGAAAAATTATGAAATGTCTAAACAGTCTCTGGGGTATTTTGCTGATTTTTATGGGACTATGAACTCTGGTCGCTTGGTGATTTAATTTAAAGTGATAATTCACTGGCCAGAGTAGATTGGTTTAATCCTATTCTTCAGAATTAATTTAAGAACTTGAATTTACTCATTAAAAATTTTTAAACACCTGCCAGGCTGGAAAAAACAGAGGCATATATGAAAAGAAGTGCTGGAACAGTGAAAAGGAAAATGGAAAATTAATTCAGAGGATTTGGAATTGTTCTAAAGTAAAACTCATTTTTTAGATGGAAACACTTAATGGAGCTAACAAGATTTTTAGGGAGTGATTTCTTGATTGATCCCAGATTTTGGAGATCTTCATTCCAAATCTCTGTCTGAGGTAGTTTTAAAACCATGGAAATAGAGTTGGTAGCTTAGTAACTAATACTGCTTTGGAGATTAACATTTTCAACCAGGGCACCTTTGTATTCACAAGGAATATAGAATCTACAAAAAAATGTAGCTTAAAATTCAAAGCAGACATTTGGCTTACTATATTGGGTTAATTAAGGATAACAGGGAATGAAGACATCAATAGAATTTTGTCACTTAAGAGTTTGTTATGGTGAAGATAATATTGTTTCATATGACCATGATAAAGGCTGCATGAGCAGAATTTATTTGGAAGGTTCCTGAATAATTATTTTGCACAGAATCCTCAAAATCTAATCGCTGAAATTTTGAGTCACAGAGAAGCAGAACTTGAAGACCTGTGGCTCACACTCTATTCCAGCATATAGACTTGTGTGTGTGTGTGTGTGTGCGTGTACACATGTGTGCATGTGTGTATGTGCATAAAGCAGGCACATGTTTTTAAAAATTTGACTTTGAATCCCTTTTTTGCACTACTTATGCTGTCTCTTTGGCTAATCACTGGGCTCTGCCATTTTCTACTCTCTTACCACTTCTGCCTGCACCACAGAAATGTTAATTGTCTGGCTCTGATGCTATTTGTCTTTGCAAATTTATAACCCCTCAGGCTGGTCACTACCTCTGGCATCTTAAGGGAAGTTGAGTTGCTTACACTGAGTCTTTTGACTCTTCCTGGACATGAGTAGTTCCTCTATGTGGTGGGTCTGAGGGCAATGGTATGCCATAGCAACTCCTGACAGCCTCTTCTGCACATTTCTTCCCAAGCTGTGATCAGGGACCCCAAGTTTGGTAGGTTGATATAAGTTCTAGCAATATTTACACCATGGAAATCTGCAACTGTTAAAGATGGTTGGGGATGAGGAGGTGAGCTGGTTGATAAATATTTACCAGGACACCACTGGTCTGAGGGTGTCCTAGTTTGGATGCTACCAAGTCAAATTTGCTTCTTTCAAATCAATATCCATTAGTATCATTTGCATATAGGTTCTCAAACTTTAACACTCATAACACTCCCTGAAGGACCTGTTAAAACAGATTGTTGGGGCTACATTTCCAGGTCTGGGGTTGGCTTTCTAGGTAATACTTATTCTATTGGTCCAGAGAACCACTCTGAGATCCACTACACTGGTGTTTCATAACCAAGGTTTGGGCAATACCTTGAATGACAGTGAATGGTATGTAGGTCTGTTCAGGCTTTTATAACAAATACCACAGACTGGGTGGCTCATAAGTAGCATACTACTAACATTTATGGAAGATTGAAGTCCAAGATCCATATGCAGTTTGGTTGGATAAGGACCCTTTTCTAGGTTGCAGATTTCTCCTTATATCCTTGTATGTATCCTTGCATGGTGCAAAGGGCTAGAGAACTCTGGCCTCTTTTATAAAAGTAGTAACCCTATTCATAAGGGCTCAATCCTCATGACCTAAGCATTTCCCAAAGCCCCGGCCTTCCAACGTCATCCCATTGGATGTTAAGATTTCAGTATGTGCATTTTGGGAGGACACACCATACAGACCATTGCAAATGGGAATGGGATAGAATACATAGGAATATATTGGGACATAGGTCAAAAAGCAACACTTAGAGGAGAATAATCTAAAGAGAAAACTAAAAAGAACCTGGAGTATTGGACACTAAAGTCAGGATAGAGATCCAAAAATAAAAAAATCAGTGTAAGCCCAAACAGGCAGGTCCATGACCAAATAATGGTATCTCTGGAAGCTCACATGGAGCCAGATGGACTCAAGAAGGTCCAGGTGCAAGGGTCATGTCTCCAAACATAGAAGATCCAAGAGCTCAGAAGCAAGGAGCTGGAAAATTATTGGCAGACAACTGTAGGACAAGACATGCTCTCGTCTGTGTAGTAACTGGGACCCTGAAAATTAATGAGAGTGATCTGAGGGACATGGACCAGTGCTATAACATTCAGATGTGGTTGCATTTAAATTATGGCAGGGGCTTCTCTTAGGTTCCTTCTCTTACCACCCCCCTTCTTCCTTCCTTCAAGAACACTTAACACACTTTGGGCTACTTGGGCCTCCTGTGGATACTCTTGAGAATTAACTGGCCCTGATCCTCATGTGTATTCTTCCTCACTTATCCCAATAGTTGGCATTCATCCTCTTATTTATCCATTCATGGATATTACTGAGTGCCTCCTATGCAACTGCCCTTACTGAAGGCTAGTAACTCATAGTCCCAGAGTTCAGATGGGACTGAGTCTCTGGGGAAATTGTGTTACCTGCCCAGGTTATAGAGTGTGAAATTGACAAACTCTTCATCATGACAAGTCCTGATTTGTCAGGTATCCCCCAAGACCTTTCCCCAATAGTGCTGTCTTATGTCATTTTCTTCAAGTAAATCTGTATCCCATTGAGCTAGTCACTTGTGCATGATTTCCTTTTCACACCGAGAAGGGAAAAATGAGCCAATTAATGAGTGTTGCAGTTAAAGTATAAACTGTCCTGTTTGAGATAGTTATGGTTTTGAACCCCAAGCCTGCCATTTATTATGGCAGGGGCATGGGAATGTGCCTCCTGATTTCCTTATCCATTGAAATAAGATGCAGACATCTCACAGTGTTGTTTTAACTATAAAAAAGAAGTGATGCATATAAAATGGCTAGTACAGCATCTCGCACACAGTGGAGAACATTCAGGTAAATGTCACTTAGGGGTTTTACTTTTTCTCACTTCAGAAGTGTAGCAATGGGCAGCCCAGGCTTCTTCTGGTCTCATTCTTCACCAGGCACATGTATCACCTTTCATTCTTGGCAAGTTTTCTCATGGTTGCAAGGTGACTGTCACTGCTTGAAGATAGGTCCTACTGAAGGACACAAAGGAAGAAGGATGCTGGGTGAGAGAAATGTCCTCGTGGGTCTTGCTCTTTTAATCAGGGAGTAAAAACAGGTAGGCACTTAGAACCTCCCTGTGGAATCCCCTTTATGTCTCCTCTACTGGCAAGTGAATCTGGTAACTTGAATGGCTGGCATTTTCGGATCATCACGAAAGGATGAGGATGACCAGTAGAACAGGGGGAGGGAAATGGCTTGTGCTTGACAACCTTCAGTGTCTGGTACTTATGCTAATATAAAAACGGATTTTATCTTTCAGACTTTTTGAAGGTTGTTTTTTTTTTAAAGTTTTTATTTATTTATTTACAGGAAGCATGAGTGGAGGGTAATGGGTAGAGGGAGAGGGAGACTGACGAGGGGCTTGATCCCCAGACCCTGAGATCATGACCTGAGCCAAAACAGATGCTTAACCAACTGAGTCACCCAGGCAACCTGAAGGGTAATTTTTATTTAAGTTATTCAAAGTGCTACTTTTTCTCTTTCTCATGTGTTTCAATGCCCTTACACAAACATTGTCTAATCAGTGGCAAATTCAACTGAGTAGGTTTACTGTGCATGTGACACTATAGGAAATTGAGTAAAGGTACCTTGCTTTCTGATAGAGATACTGTTAAAATCAGGTATCCCTCTGAAAGTTTCATTGTGCTCCTTTGATACTATTTTAGAGTTTCCGTTTCATTAGTGCAAACTTTATAATTCTAGAAGCACTCACTAAGCACTTATGTACCAAGCATGGTAGTGGGCAACTTGGTGGAGATCCAGAGGAAAAAAAAAATTCATCATTATGCCCTCAAGAAGCTTCCCATCTGGTGGAAATAAAACAAAGAGGAGTAAAGTAGACAAAGTTGGAGTATCATGGACAAAGATGAGAAGTTTACAAAGGAAGGAAGACAATCAAGTTAACACTCAAGTCTTGGCACAGGCATCTTTTTTTTTTTTTTTTTAATTTTAGTTCTTTTCAGTGTTCCAGAATTCATTGTTTATGCACCACACCCAGTGTTCCACGTAATACATGCCTTCCTTGATACCCACCACTACACCTTCCCAACCGCCCACCTCCCTCCCCTCCAAAGCCTTAGTTTGTTTCTCAGAGTCTTTCATGGGTTGTCTCCTCCTCCAGTTTCTCCCAACTCCCATTTCCTCTCATTTACCCAGCGTCCTCCGTGTTATTCCTTATGCTCCACAAGTAAGTGAAACCGTATGATAATTGACTCTCTCTGCTTGACTTACTTCACTCAGCATAATCTCCTCCAGTCCCGTCCATGTTGATACAAAAGTTGGGTATTCATCCTTTCTGACGAAGGCATAATACTCTATTGTATATAGGGACCACATCTTCCTTATCCATTGGTCCATTGAAGGGCATCTTGGTTCTTCCATAGTTTGGTGACTGTGGCCATTGCTGCTATGAACACTGGGTTACATATGGCCCTTCTGTTTACTACGTCTGTATCTTTGGGGTAAATACCCAGTAGTGCAATTGCAGGGTCATAGGGAAGCTCTATTTTTAATTTCTTAAGGAATCTCCACACTGATTTCCAAAGTGGCTGCACCAACTTGCATTCCCACCAACAGTGTAAGAGGGTTGCCCTTTCTCCATATCCTCTCCAACACTTGTTGCTTACTGTCTTGTTAATTTTGGACATCCTAACTGGTGTAAGGTGGTATCTCAGTGTGGTTTTGATTTGAACCTCCCTGGTGGCTGGTGTTGATGAACATTTTTTCATGTGTCTGTTAGCCACTTGTACGTCTTCTCTGGAGAAATGTCTGCTTATGTCTTCTGCTCATTTTTTTTTTTTTTTAATTTTTTATTTTTTATAAACATATATTTTTATCCCCAGGGGTACAGGT
>NC_081561.1:101735100-101746936 GCF_022355385.1 Mustela nigripes
AGTTCTTTATAGATCTTGGATATCAGCCCTTTGTAGTGTCATTTGCAAATATATTCTCCCATTCTGTGGGTTATCTCTTTGTTTTGTTGACTATTTCCTTTGTTGTGCAGAAGCTTTTGATCTTGATGGAGTCCTAAAAATTAATTTTTACTTTTGTTTTCTTTGCCTTTGGAGACATACCTTAAAAGAAGTTGCTGTGGCCAGTGTCGAAGAGGTTACTGCCTATGTTCTCCTCTAGGACCTCTAGGATTTTGATAGATTCCTTTGGCACAGATGTCTTTTTTATTCCTAGTATACCAGGGATAGTCAAAGGCAGATGATAGTGGCAATAGCTTGTATACTGTTTCCTTGATTTCATTCCTTGCCACTGACCCAGCTCCTGAACAAACTGGGGTAGATAAAAATGCAGTAGAGTGGTCATGCCGTTGAAACAATTTGTGGACTAAAAAAGAGTTATGTATACTTTCAAGATCTTTGCCCATTATGTTGTATATAACTTGAAGGTAGGAAAGGTGTTTAATTTGCCTTCTTGTTTTGTTCTGACACATGATAGGCACTTTTATGTTTTATGAGCAGTGAAAGACTGGATTTGATGCATGGTTACTGAATCTGATCTTATTCTAAAATATTATTCATATTATAAATATTACTCATATTATAATGTTATTTTCAGGAGAACCTTGTAACACCTGGGATTGAAAAGAGAAAACATGTGAGAAAAAGAAAGAAAGAAAGGATACGGAGGCTAGTAACTTAGTGGTTAAAAAAAAAAAAAAAAACCCTTGGAACTGAAAGATGCAAAATCAGAGATATCATCTCTTGGTTTTTAAAATCTTCAATCCTCAACTCAGTCTACCAAGCTTTCTGCATATTAAATGGTGACTGCTCTGCACAGTGACTCCTTTCACAAACTGTATTGTTTAAAGCTCCGCCAGGTGTTCACTCACAGTTTGCAGCTGAGATGAAGCAAAGTGTAACAGTCAGAGCTTGGGGGCTGCCACGTGTTCCGTGAGCAAATAAAACACCACTAACATGTTTACAGTTTATTGGGGGGGTGGAGAGATGGTACAAAAATATTCTGTAACCCAACATTTGATTGAATTTGCTTCAAAAAAATTAAAATGAAAGTCGAATAATCATTTCATACAAAGTTTTCATGAAAAAGAAATGTCTTTTTTAAAGCTACTCGACATTTGTTTGCATTTATCCATAAAATTATGTACAACCTTTTCCCTACGCTATAATTAAGGGGTAGATCTAAGTCTCCTTTGTGTTTAGAAGCTTGCAGCAATTAGCAGTTATGCATAGCCTCATGTCTTCAGGCTATTTTTAATAAAGTGTGTCCGTGATTTTGAACTCTGGCACTTTTAGGATGAAAAGCATAGTTTCAAGGTCTATAGAAAATACTAGATTTTCACCATCATTTTCTTTTGGCAAGACTCTCAGTTTGGTCCTGTGGCATCACCAACACAGTGCCTGGTTCCCACAGTAGTCGAACACCAGTTTGTTTTCCTAAAATCTAGGTTATTTAGTCTTAAGTAAGACCATCTGTGGGACATCAGCTGTCTAGTTCACATGGGGCTACATCAAGTACAGTCCAGTTCCTAATTAATCTTTTCTCAATTGAAAAAGAAATTTCACAGGGAACGAACTCAGCCAGGACTCCCTTGGTACACATGTAAAGTCCCTGGCATGGAGTGGGTGCTCAGGAAATGGCTGATCTGCTAAGGAAATGAGGCCAAAGAGGGATTAGAATCCAAGTCCTTAGGATAAGTCCAGAATTAGTGTTCCTTTTGATGGAAAAAATTCATCTGAAAAATTTAATTGAGTACATTTTCTAGGCATTAACATGCTTTCATAAACAAATCCATCAGTAGGAACCTTCCAAATGAATCAAACCGTTCTCATAAATAATCCTTGAAATTCATATGGGCTTAATAAATAGTGGAAAAATTCACTTTAAGTTTTGCCAAATTCCAATTATTGGCCAAAAAAGTCACACAACTTTTGATCAACATGAAACAATCTAGATATATCCACATATAATAGGCTAAAAACATGATATAAATGTTTAATGACTATATTTAGAAATTATCATAATTATTTGTATGTGGTCTACTCATAGCTTTTGTTTTCATTTCATAG
This sequence comes from Mustela nigripes, assembly GCF_022355385.1. Lineage (NCBI taxonomy): Eukaryota > Metazoa > Chordata > Mammalia > Carnivora > Mustelidae > Mustela > Mustela nigripes. The sequence goes on from NC_081561.1 coordinate 101,737,246, forward strand.
ACACTTTTTTGAGAAATATGGTTCATGTATTTTGAATTTCTTTGTCTCTCATGTACAGTAGGCATAAAAATATTTGCTTGTGGTATGTCTCATTGCCTTGTACTTTTTAAAACTGTTTTCAGATGTCAATCTGTGTAATGTGATAACTTACCATAAGGATTTCATGAAATGTTTTTTGTTCTTTCAGAAGACCAATGTAGATTTGTAAAATAAATGTTTGTTGAAAATACTACCTTCGGTGCAGGGCTAAATGGCTGAGGCAAGGGAGGGAAGGAGAGAGAGAGAGAGAGAGAGAGAGAGAGAGACTGACTTAATATATTGCCTCTCCTGAATGTTGAAATCCAACAAAAGAATATATCCCAGACTTGAAAGTATTTTCAATGTCAATCTGGTCCAACTATTATCTACTGTAGAAATCTCACACCAATGTCTCTTGAAAGCAATTTTCCAGACTTTATATGGATATTCCCAGAGACAAAAAACAGAGTACTTTATCCTATTTCAGACAACTATAATTTTATAAAGTTCTTTCTTATAGTGTGAGTCAAAAACTGCCTCTCTGACTCTTCTTGACATTGGTCAGTCTTCTGTTCTCTAAATCATGTAGAATAAGGCTTTTGTTCTTATATAATAGTCCTTCAACTGACTTAATAAAGCTATTAAAATTTTAATGAATTTTCTTCTTTAAAATTAATTTTTTTCTTCTTCCCTCCCTCCCTTCTTTCCTGTCTTCCTTTCCTCTTTCCTTCCATTTCTACCCACTTTTCATGGTGGATATGGGGATGGACATGATCCTCCTCCCCCAAGGAATCATGCTGAGTGCTTTCATAGTTACTTAAATGGACTGCTGTGGAAGTGCCCAAATTGAGAAGTTAGGTCAGGCTTTGCAGAGGGGATGACACAAGTTAGAGAGTGAATGGTAGGAAGCACAGCTACATAAGAGGTGTATTGGGGGATTCGTGTTCTAAGCAGAGAAAACAACATATGCTCAACCTTAGAGGAACCTTTCTATTCCTCAGAAGATTTCATTTATGTTGTCCTACACATCCTGGTGATTTCTTTGTCCTTTTTCCAAGCTGGCTATACTTTCTGACTTTTGATGTATAGATTAAAAAATAAAAATAAAAAGGGCTCCAGTGAGTACAGAAATAGTTGACCTCATTTCTACACCTCTTTTCTACCCCTATTGAGTGTAATAAAAACATTGAACTAGGGTTGGATTTTAATGGGTGGGTTGTTAGAAAGTGAGTTAGGACATTGGACATTAGGGAGCAAGAAAATGCAGCAAAGGGCAAGCAGATGAAGAAGATACTGAAAAGAAAGGGAGGGAGATAATGGTCATTAAACGGATGAAAGATGTAGAAGGACATGAATAAGGGAACTCTTCTGTGGGTAAACGTAGATGGTGTAATAATCATGGCTTTGAGTTTTCAACTATATAGAAAGGTAGAAATTCTGTGGCATTGTTATGAGTTTTGTTACTTAAAAGTTATTATGAACTACTGCATCTATGTAAATAAAAACCAAATGCATCTTCCCAATGATTTTCTCATATTAAGTCATTCACATTGGTACACTGCACATCTTCACGACCTTTTATCTTTTTCCTCAATCCTCTGTGATTGCCTTACTTAATCTATTTTTCTAGAATACATTCATGTATTCAGTGGAATCTCTGCTTAAAAAAAACCAGCAAAAATGACCAATCAACCCTTTTTTTGGACAATTTTTATTTTTATAAAACCCTGAATTGTTGTACTAGTGTGAGGCAAAATTCAGAGCAAAAATATATTTTCTGTTACACAAGAATTTTTCCTCCTCTCTTTTGGGATATATTTCTTAAAAGTGTTTCCTCTAGTGATAAAGCACATGAATAGGAACACATTGTGTCTTCTCAGTTATTGAGCATGACTCTAATGTGTCCCAATTTTGAGTGAGTGATGTAGTTCTTGGGAATATGGTCATCATCCCATATAATTCCAATCTCCGTAATGTCGATAGCCTCCTCTCCAGATACACATTCCCGCCTTTTCTTCAAGGTCCAGCCTTCTCAATCTGTAAAAAATTCCCTTTTGCTTGCAGCAGTTCCTTGTCTTAGTTCCCTGGTTCTGATGATATCGATCCAGGTTTTGTTGGTTTGTTTTTTACATTTGATTAGATTCTGTCACATTTAGGATTTCTGCTTGCATACCACTGTGTTTGTGTGAATTAGTAAAAGACACCTCTTCTCAGAATCCAAATTGCAAATAGGCCCCACTCATGAACAGGCAAATTAGACAAGGGGTTCTTTGTCCTGGGGAAAGATTTCAACCCCCACTGGTACTTTGGCCTAGTATCCACATTCATAACTGCACAACTATGTACAACAACCCTCCTAAAATCTAGCACTTTTTTTTTTTTTTTTTTTTTTTAATTTTTTATTTTTGATAAACATATATTTTTATCCCCAGGGGTACAGGTCTGTGAATCAACAGGTTTACACACTTCACAGCACTCACCAATAAGTGCTTAGGCAATAGTTGCATTTATTTTGATCTTTGTTTGAATCAGCAAGACAATTCTTACTCATAAAGAGAAAAATGCCATTAAGATCTATCTTCCCACCCCCTCCCCCCACCGACAAAAGTACAAGAACCTCCTGCCAGGATAGTGTCTCTGTTTCTGGCCAAATGAAAGCAGGAAAATGCAGAGGAGAGGAGGCAACAACTGGGTAATTTAGTGAGTAGGGCTGTCACTGAACTTATGGTCACAGTGGAACTGAATGTTAGACTATGTTTTTGGCCCAAGAAGGTTATGGAGTAAGAATTTAATTTTTTTCAAAAGCTGTTCTCATGCTCGCACAAGCTTGTTTTTATACATCTCATTTAATTTCATATTTTTTTTGGCTGCGATGTCAAAGTTGTAACATTTCACATGATGGTGTGGTGCCAAGAGACGATTCTACACATTGGTCATGTGGTGTGTGCTGTTTCGAGCAGCTGTATGATCCTATCATAGACACTGGAGAAAGACTACATCATTTGGCTGGATTTCCTAAGCTCCTGGAATTTAAAATTTCAGCCAGTAGCCAGGGGCAAGTCATCCATGCTTATTATGTTACTTTTTAATATCTAGAGTTTTGCAAACACTGCCTCATTTTTTAAGTTGGGTCAGTTCTCTAAATTATGTCTTCTGAAGTTTAGTATCCACAAAATGCATCGCAGGGAATCAGGAGCTGTTGCTTTACCATCTGTCATGTACTTATTTTTAGTTCCCTCCTTCATTAATCACCATGACTGTGAAGGCAAAGAGCCTGCAAGTGTTGCCTGACTGTGTTTATAGTACCCACGACTTTTGAATCAGCTTTTCCTTTCCTCATTTGAGACATCATACTGGATTGTGCCTGGAAATCTATTTCAGTGAAGGAGTTATTTAATGGATTGATGTTAGATGAACTAGTGTATCATGACTCTGGGGAATAAACTGATAAGTTTGAGTATAGCTCAAAAGGAATAAGAATAAGTTAATTTACTTGGATTCCCTTCTGTCATTTGCCATTTCTGGGAACATGGCAATTTCCCAGAAATAGTTCTCCTTTTGCTAAAAATCAAGTAGTAAAATAGTATTAGAAAATATATGATACATAGTGACTGTTTTGAATAGATAAAAATTACATGGGTATATCCTGAGGAGAAAACAAATCATCCCCAGAGTTCAAAAGAATAAACTATTTTATTAACCCTTTGTGAGACTAAAAAAACTTTTTGGATCTTTTTGTGATATCATGCCATATTTATGGACACTTTTATTGAATAAAGGAAGGGAATGAATTAGGAAGGGAGGCTGTCAGTTTGTATGATCAGATCCATGATGATCAAATCTTCACAATGTAATAAGTTATGGTCCCATCTAACTTCAATGCCTGCAATTATGCAACTATAGATAATAACCTTACTCATAAGATTTAGCACTTGTAAAATCAGTAATAAGCAACGAAGCAATAGTTGCATTTATTTCAACCTTTGACTTGGCAAGATTTCTTCTTTCAACATAAAGAGGAAAATGTCAATAACCACACTTCCCCCACCACCCCAAAGTATCAGGTCATCCCGAATTCCAATGTAATTACCTGGTACTCAAAGAATATACTTTATATAGTTTTAATCCTTTTGATGTTATTGAGATTTGTTTTAGACTATGAGTCCAGTTATAATATTCATTATAGGACCTGGTATATACATCTTTCTTAATCCTTATGACAATTTTTTTTGTTTTATGACATATTTTGCCACATATATGACACATTGTTTTATGAAAAAGATTTCATTTTTTTTTTTAATTTTTTATTTTTTATAAACATATATTTTGTTTTATGACATATATTCCACCCTGGAGAATGTTTTCTGTGCTCTTAAAAAACATTCATTCTGTTATTCTTGGGGGGAGTGTGATATAAGCATCAATTATGTCAAGATGTTTGGATAATATCATTCAAGTCTTTTATTCCTGCCAAATTCTTTGACTTCATGTTCCTGGAAACGCTGGTGTTGAAGTTTCAAATTATATCTAATATTTCTATTTCTCCTTTCAGTTCTCTCAGTCCTTGCCCAGTGTGCTTTGAAACTGTCTTATTAGTTGCATTCACATTCAGAATTTTTATATCTTCTTAATTAATTGATCTATAATAGTGGTGGGTACAAGCAGGAGGAGAGAAAGAGGAAGAATCTGAGAGATTCTAAGTTCATGACCTCAGCTCAAATCAAGAGTCAGAAGCTTAACCGACTGAGCCACCTGAGGCACCCCAAAATTTGGCTTTTAATTAGAATGTTTAGACAACTTATGTATCTGTTCTCTTTAATACTTTTTCTAAAATGAAAATTTAGTAAATTGATTTTTTTGGTTAACAGCTCTATAAATTTTAACACATTTACAGTATATATAGCCAACATCAAAATCAGGATACAGACAGTTCCTTCAAACTCCCTGAAGCCCCCAAGCAATTCCTTTTGCATTTATCGCAATTCCCTTTGCATTTAATGCTTTGATAAAAACAAAAATAAAAATAAAAAAACATTTGTCTAATGATATCATCTAACATTTATTTGATGCTTGGTATGTGCTAAGCAGAGTTTTTGCAAAATATTTTAAATGTATTTCCTGGTTTAATTTTACCACAATCTTATGAGATAGATAATATTATTTTCCCCATATTACCTATAAGAAAACAGAGTTATGGGGAAGTTAAGGAACTAGGCCAAGTTTAATATACACCAAGTGTCACTTGCCTAGTCTGTAGTTTTAACTGTGTTGGAAGTATTGTGATAAAATTCAGCGAGTGGGGAGAAGGGGGGTGTTTCAAAATGTGATAGAACACATTAGGAAATGGGAATTGTTCTGGAATTTGAATAATTCATTAGGAAAATAAACAAAACTCCTTTCCGATTTGGTATTTGTGTTTAGGAGCAACTGAAAGCAAGAACTGAAGCAGACAATCTTAAATGCTTCAGTACTCAAACAGTTCAACAGGGACTTTTTGTTTGAATATCTTATTTTTCTCTTGCACAGTTTTAACCTTGTAAGCTCATTTCAACAGATTAGCTCTTTGAAAGTTAATAATAGTATATAGTTATTAGTATCTTTAGTGAATGCCTTTGCTTATTTAACTGTAGTTTTCTCTGCATGATTACTCAGCCTACCAAACTATTTTGCTGTTCAGAATTTGTTTTTCAATTATAATTTACATGATTGTCTTTTGAATATGGACTATCTACTTATTGCCAAATAGTTTCGTTTTGTTTTTTACTACAGTGTTCTAATGTCTTAACATGGGTATGCTTGAGAATATTTTGTCTGTTTTAAAACAGAGTTGGTTTTTTGTTTTTGTTTTTGTTTTTTTAGTTTTGCTACTCAGAACACTATACTAATAAGTGAGTCCATGATATTTTAAGGCCTTTATGTTTCTTCAGAGTTAATGTTACTGTAGTCTACTCAATGGTTATTGTCTAGAGAACCAAGTCTATCACTACTGCATACAGAAGAACATTAATGCTGAAAGAGGAGGAAAATAGGCCTAGGCAAGTGTGTGTGTGTGTGTGTGTGTGTGTGTGTGTGTGTGTGAAAGATAGAGAGAGAGAAGACTATCTGTATCACCTACTAGTTTTAGCTGAAACCCACCCCACTCAACCCCAGAGGACTCTGCTTTCCACTTGCCTTCTTATTTCGGAAACTTATTTCTTTTCTCTCACATCTCACAGGAAAGTGTCAGGGGTGGTGTTTTTCTGCTTCCTTTCACTGCTGTAAATCATAACTTTGGCTCTTGTGCACCTGCTCTTTTGGGACTAGAATATTTTCTCTCCCTCCTTGGTGATGTCATCCCCTTTACTCCTGTCATTCACCTTCATTCAGTGCAGACTATTGATCCTGGACCTGCACCTCCCTGATAACCTCTATTCTTTTTGCTTCTTTAATATCCTTGGGGATAAAATTCTAACATTCCAAATTACTTATTACTTGATCTTTCATTTACAATTATAAATTTCTCCATATGATTTTTCATCCCTTCCCATGGTCACATGCTAGATTTTGTTTTCAAAGTGTCTTGTGCCTTTTTTCCCCTCAGTTTCTCCACTGTTACTTTATTTTGTGTTTTATAGGTATTTTGTGTTATGTATCTTTAATTTCTTTGTCACATCTTTTACTATAGTTTTTGTTATTCCCTTTGTATTTTTTCTGGAGATTCCAGTTAGCATTTTAATTTATAATAATCTAGTTTAGGATTGATATCAAATTAATTTCAATAGTATATAATACTTTTGTTTCTATATAATTTGTCCTTCAACTTTTATGTTGTTATTGCCACAGATTACATCTTTATACATTGTGTGATTTATATATTGTGTGATTGTATAATCAACTACAATGTAAAATTATTGCTTTATATAGTTCTCTTTTAAATCAGATAAAAACTGAGTTAAGATAAAAGATACATTTAAACTGTATTTTATCTTTACCTATGTAGTTACATTTTCTAGCATTCTTTATTTCTTCATGTGGAATTGAGTTACTGTTTTGTTGTCCTTTCATTTCAGCCTGATAATGCTAGTGATGACTTCTCTCAGTTTTTGTTTACCTGGGAATGTCTTCACTACTCTTTCATTATTGAAGGATAGTTTTGCTGGATATAGAATCCATATTTGACCTTTTTATTCTTTTATCCTTTTAGTGTGTAACCCCATTGTTTTTTGGCCTCAATGGTTCCTGATGAGAAATCAGATGTTACTCTTATTGGGCATCCCTTGTGTGTGACAAATAATTTTCTTGCTGTTTTCAATATTGTCTTCATCTTGGTTTTTTGACAGTTTAATTTTAATGTGCTTTGTGTGGATCTCTTGAGTTTTTCTACTTGGAATTTTTTGAACTTGGATATGTAGAAAAATGTTTTTCATCAAGTTTTGGAAGTTTTTAGTCATTATTTCTTCCAAAGTATTTCTTCTGCCTCTTTCTCTTTCTCCTCTCCTTCTAGGATACCCATGATATATTTATTGTTGCCCTGGATGGTATCCCACAAGTCTTTTAGGTTTTGTTTATTTTATTTTTATTTTTTACTTTCTTTTCCTCATACTGGATCATCTCAAATGTCAACCAATTTATTTTAAGTTTATTAATGCTTTCTTCTGTTGGCTCAAATTTGCTATTGAGTTTCTCTAGTGAATTTTTAAGTTTCATTGTTATATTTTCAATCCCTTAAATTTTATTTAATTATTTTTATAATTTCTCTATTTAAACTGATGTTCTCTATTTGGTAAGACATTATTCTCATACTTTCTTTAGTTCTTTAGACATGGTGTTCTGCAGCATATTGAACATAATTAGAATAGCTGGTTGAAAGTCTTTGTGTAGTATCTGGGTTTCCCAGGCACTTTCTATTGATGGTTTTGTGTATGTGTGTGTGTGTGAGTGTGAGTGTGTGTGTGTGTGTGCGCCATACTTTCTTATTTTTTTGCATACCTTTCAATTTTTTGTTGAAAATAAGACATTTTGAATATTATAATGTGGCAACTGTGGAAATCAGATTCTTAATTCTCCCCAGATTTATTGTTGTTGCTGCTTATTGTAGTTGTTGTTTGGTGACTTTTGTAAACTAATTTTATAAATTCTATGTTCTTTGTTGCATGTGACCCTGAAAGTCTCTTCTAAAGTCTGTGTTCTGTTAGTTAGTTATTTTACAGAGCTTTCCTTAAATTGCTATAGCCAAAAGCAAATAGACAAGCAAAAAAACCTCCCTGTCTTTGCAATTTAACTGTGTTGGGAAATTCTTTCTCACCTTCCATGCTTAACCAGACTGTTTGAACTCTGTCTTTGCCTTTATTTCCTACTTCTACAGAGCCTCAAGGTCAGCAGGAAGTGAGAGCTTAAGACCTTATGAGAGTTTTTCTGAGCATACCCATAGGTCTGAGCATGTGTGTGGACTTCTGTATTCCCAAGAGTATGTTGGAGCTTTTCAGTGCCCCTGTGTACATTTTATTCCCCAGTTTTTCCCTTCAAGCTCCTTGGTTAGTCCATTATGGTCCTTGACAATCCCAGCTGTCACCTACTGCTTTGAGCAGCAGTGTCCAGTATATGGGTCTGCAAATTTTTTTGTTTTGTTTTGTTTTTAAATGTCCCCGGTAGCAATCTTAACACTGGTTCAGTTTCAAATTAGGCAAAGTAAAGACATTTTTTTTTTTTTTTTTTTTGAGATAGTTCTCCAGGGAGCCACCAGAAAAGCTTAAGCAAATAATTATAATTCTTTGTGAATGAGACCCATTCTATTCCCTCTGGTATTGGGAATGCAGGCTGTTATTTGCATAGCTATCACATAACAGAGGAGAGGGAGATGAGAATGGAGCAAGCTAAATGCCACAAATTTCACTATTTTTATTGAAAATGATCTGTTTTCTTTGGATAAATGCTATTCATGTTGCTACAGGTCTCAGTGTTCCAAATAAGTTGAGTCTGACAGTGTTTGCCCCACGCCCCTTTTTTAATGGAGTAGTAGAATTTGGAACTTCTTATTCTGCCTGTTTTCACTGTTATCATTCCACATTCTAGATTTGATGTTATCACTAACTGCCCATCTCTGAAAATTATGCTGTTGGGAAGGAAGCAAGTGAAATTACTGGAAACTCAACATACCAATGAACAACTTAAGGAACTCACAAATTTGCCAACTTGTTTAAAATATTTTTCAAAGAATCATTTTATGAAAGACGATAAGTTACCTCAGGAATATATTTGATGTACTCTTTCTTATCATTTTAAATACTGTTAAATGTTGTTTTGTCTTTTCATTAACATATAGTTTATTAATGTATTCATAGATGTTTATTTTTTAATATTTTCAATGACAGTATAACCAAAATTAATCCATTCAGGAAATTTTTAGTTTACATTAATTTCTTTTTAATCTCTTTTAAAGTCATTTTAGTTTCACTTATTTCAAAATTTGGAGGATTCACAGAATGGCTCCAGGTTGACCAATTTGCCAAATTTATAAATTTATAATCACCAAAATTTTCTTTAACTGTTTCAAAACTTTTACACATACTTAACTCAGATAGAGTGGTTTTTTTTTTGTTTTGTTTTTTTTTTTTAATTTTTTATTTTTTATAAACATATATTTTTATCCCCAGGGGTACAGGTCTGTGAATCACCAGGTTTACACACTTCACAG
>NC_081561.1:101747036-101755593 GCF_022355385.1 Mustela nigripes
TCCCTTGCCTTTGGCGTTGTTCCTAGGAAGATGTTGCTGTGGCTGAGGTCGAAGAGGTTGCTGCCTGTGTTCTCCTCAAGGATTTTGATGGATTCCTTTCGCACATTGAGGTCCTTCATCAATTTTGAGTCTATTTTTGTGTGTGGTGTAAGGAAATGGTCCAATTTCATTTTTCTGCATGTGGCTGTCCAATTTTCCCAGCACCATTTATTGAAGAGGCTGTCTTTTTTCCATTGGACAGAAGAAAATTTAGTATAAGAAAATCTTTGAGTTCTTTAGAAAAGAGTAAATTTTTTTCCTACAAAATATCTGAGGGGCCAATATATATTAATTAGCCTTTCCCTGAGTTTCATGCAAATATTGACAAAACAGTATCCACATTGAGAGTAACTATGATATAAATATTAAGGTTGAACCATGTGAATTGCTAATATCTGAACATTTTTGATATACAAAATGGAAACTTCATATGATTCAACTTAATATGTTATACTTTCTAAACAATCAGATATTATTTTCATCTATTTTGGGTATTGACAACAAATGTTTGAAAATATTGGTGAGCTATCTAGAAGAGACTACCTGTTAATGTGTGGCTATTTAAAATATTGATTATTACTGAAATAACCACAATTTCTAACAAAGAGCTTAAGGTACTGCCTTCCTAAATATTTTGAGTGTTTACTATATTGCCAGACATCATATTAAGTAATTTATAAGCATGATATCATTGAATTCTCACAGTAATTTGTGAAACTGGTATTATTATTTTTCAGGTAAGAAAACTAAGGCTTATTTAATCCAAGTAATAGGGCAAACAAGTAGGCTTTTACTCCTTTTGCTTCTGATCTCATCTTGGGAAATCTTCCCTAAACTCCCTCATTAGAGAAAAGGCCTCTCTGGACATCCTGTGCTCTTGTGGCATCAAGCATCTCTACTTGCTTGAGCATCTATTTGATTACTAGTTGATCCAGGAGCATAACTGCAACTTTAACATGATACTGGGAATGTAATAAAAAAAAAAAAAAAACCTCTTCCAAAAAACTCTTCATGGGGCGCCTGGGTACCTCAGTGGGTTAAGCCTCTGCCTTCGGCTGGGATCATGATCCTGGGGTCCTGGGATTGAGCCCCGCATTGGGCTCTCTGCCCGACAGGGAGCCTGCTTCCTCCTCTCTCTCTCTCTCTGCCTGCCTCTCTGCCTACTTGTGATCTCTGTCTGTCAAATAAATAAATAAAAATCTTTAAAAAAACCTGCAACCTTTTGTGAAATGAGTGGGAAACTGAGGAAGCCACTGTTTGATATCACAAAGTCTGTTTTGGTACTGGTGCTCTTTACTACAATGCTATATCATGCTTATATTTGAGAATGACAACAAATCACATAGTTAAGTCTTGTTTATATGCATATGAATTATAGGCTTTATTTAATTTGAATAATTGCTTCTGGACTATCTTATGCACATTAAGAGAAAGCAGACTAAAATTCACTTTCTCAGGTTATAGTCAAATGGAAAATACACTACTCAGTATTCCAAAGTTCTAAGAACCTAAACTAGTCATCTTTAAGATAATCTGTTACTTTAATTATCCCTATCATATTTCTACCTGAGAAAATTAATTGTGCTTTCACTATGCATGTTGTAAAAAACACATTATAGAGATACCTGGCTAAAAGTGTAGTAGGAGACTAAATTCATAATGGAAACTCCTGTATAGAAGGTACAGAAATTATTTCACAGTTTTTTCTTTCTAAATAAATTCCTTTGTAAGTATGAACTTCGCAATCAGGCAGATTTCAAATTTAGCTACTTTAGGAATTATTGACTCTATTCCACTTTGTTAAAATATGAGTTTATTATATACTTTTAAGGGTGTTTCCAATAACTTGATTTCATTGACTCATATTTTCATGTATTTACAAATCAAAATAGTTATAATCAACATAATTACCATATGTCTTATATAAAATGTATTTATAAGTGTTATGAGATGACTGTGTTTTATGTTTTTATATTCTACTTCATACTGGAAAATTTCATGTTCAAAGTATGTTCTTTCATGCACAGTAGAAAGCAAAACTACTTTTGTTCACTGATAAAACTTCCTCTGGAAAAGCAGTAAAGAAACATATTTTCAGAAACGTTCAAGGCATATATTTATGGTTTGTATTCAACAAATGGAAAATTGTTTATAAATGATAATATTACTTAATACCTTGCAGATGGAATCTTCCAACTTATAGAAGTAAACCATTTGATTTAATACCCATACTTTTTTAGTTGACAAAAAGCAAGACAAGTTATGATAAAAATATATAATCTTACATCTTTATTGTAATTACCTTACCATTACAAGTCTTTGTCTTCCAGTGTTTCCTGTTTTATTACTATAATAATTAGCTCCTAAGCAGAATTCAAGTCTCTAAAAACTTCATTTTCTAAAATTCCACTGAGAAGCAAAACATTAACAAACAAGACTTCTGGTAACCATATTAGAGACTCTAAATTCCATACACTCCAATTCCATGTACTTTGTACAGGGGATATTTCAGGCCTGCACGCAGACCTGATGTACATTTTAGCCTCAAGATCAACAACTCAGTTATTTACTTTCCAAGACAACAACAAATTAGAAATAATCTTGAAAGTGGAAACAAGAATCAGGCACACTGAAACCCATGATGGTGGATCTGAGAAATAGTATAGGGGAATGCAAATCAAAGCACAAACGGGGGGGTAATCCTCTCACAAACCAGACCAAACAATAGCCACAACAGCAAAAGAAACAATACTGATGAAAAGAACCACAGAGATGTAATTTAGGATCATTTAGTTCAGTGGAAATCTTCTCTCCTTTAATCAATTTCTGCAAGTATCACACTATAATAACTAATGTTTATAATTATGATACAAGATGTTAAGCATGATTTAAATCAAGTTAAATGAATTCATGTATTCCAACTGTTTTGCCAATTTATTATTAGAATAATACACCAGGAACTCTGGAATTCTTAAGTAGCCAAAACGTATTTCATAAGAACTTCCTATAATCATGAAATCACCTTATAGTGCTCATTAATGTGATACATGAAGGGGGCCAAAAGGGCAAAGGAATCCTCATGTATTGAGTGTTTACTCTGGGCCGATACTCTGCTAGACTTACATATATTACTGTAATCAATAAAAATATTTTCTTCCCAATTTGTCCAGGAAATTTGCAAAAGAAAATTAGAAGGTAAACCGGAGACATGTATCATGAAATATACTCTCAAAGGGTCTTGAAGAGTGATGCATTCCTGCAACTCTGTCCTGGGAGATGTAGTGAGCTGATTAGGTAAAACTCACCAGAATGTTGCATCTGAGCACCATGGCAAGCTTGTGTTGGGTCCAGCCTTGGATAATATTCCAGGAAAGGCTCAATCTCTGAAGGAAGGATGCGGTCTTCAATGAAGCAGAAGTGTGCATTATACAGTTTGTTAACTAGACTGTCACTAAGTGTCCAACTAACTTACCGTCTCAAGTAAAGGGGATCTTCCAGTGTAGTTCTGTTGAATGTTAAATGTAATGATAAGAAGTGTAAGGTCTTCCCCCATAACTATAACAGCTATATCTCTATATATGTGTATATCTATATCTTTATATCTATATCTATATATCTGTATATATACTGCTTCTTATTGTGTCTATGATGGAGATGAAAAGGGAATAGAAATCATAACTACTTATGTTTGGCCCTTTCTGTGTATCAAGCACCGTGCTAAGGACTTCAAATTTATGACTTGATTTACCCATAAAGTAAGGGGTAAAATTTTAATCTCCATTTTACAAATAAAGAACCAACAGAATAGAGAGGTTACACAGCTTTTCCAAAGTCATGGAGTCAGATGGAGTAGAGTGGATAGTCTGACACTAGAGCCTATGCTCTTTGTTGTTTTGTTTTTGAGATTTTATTTATTTATTTGTTAGAGTGAAAGGGATAGATAGCACCAGCAGGGGGAGCAGCAGGTAGAGGGCGAAGTGGCTCCATGCCAAGTAAGGAGCTGGATGCAGGACTCCATCCTAGAACCCTGGGATCATGACCTGAGCCCAAGGCAGCTGCTTAACTGACTGAGTCACCCAGATGTCCCATCTAGAGCCCAAGCTCTTAAGCACCTCCTAACTTTATTTGGCCAGTGGCATTTTGTTCACATAAAAATCACTAACATTTCTAAGAGTAAGTGTGTGTGGAAAGACATTAAAGAACTGTTGGGCTAGACTGTGGCTTGTGAGCAAGTCCAGAAGGAAACTTCCCTGCTCACCTTTCTGTTTCAAGCACTTCAGTGGTAGTTACCACAAAATAGTTAATTAAAATCTAGCCAGAATCTGGTCACTAGACATACATCTTTTCAAAATGCAATATAATGACATTTATTGCAAATACAAGATGATGTTAGCTCTTGACATTGAACTCAATGTGCTGTTGAAGAAGAAAAGGTACAAAAATCTTTTTAAATGAAGAAAAAATTAAAACACTTCAAAATGGTACTAAAGCTAATAAAAACATGTCCAAGATTTCCAGTGGTCACACCTAAGGCACAATTATTTTTAGTATTTTGAAACAGGATTTATAAAAGCCAAGGATAACAAGATTGATAAAATATGTTGGCAGTATTCCAGTAGTTACTACCATGTCACTGTTAGGCTAGGCTGGGCATATAAAGCAGGGATAAAGTTTCCCTGAAACTCCAGTGGCTTCAGATCATAAAGATTTTTTCTTGCTCTCATTCCCGACCATTGTTGGCAGTCAATGCTTTGTGTCACATAGCCCCATAGGAATCGAATCTGATAGAGGTTCTACCATGCTCTAGTTGCCTCATCTGGAACATATAACCTCCCAGTCACAACCAGAGAAGGAGATAGGCTGGATACTCACACATGGTCTTCTCACTGTCTCTGCTTGGAAGTGATGTGCATCAGTGTCACTGTCATTTTATTGGCTAGAAACAATAACATGCTTCTATATAATTACAGGAAGACTGGGAAGTGTGAGAATAATTGTTGGGCATTTTTGGTTAGTTAGTGTAACACCTTCTGCTATAGGCGTGTGCCCATATATTGATAAAATTTTCAATTTTATAGTGAGTCATATGCCTGGTTATAATTTAGAACCATATCTAAATGTTGTTACAGAATATGAAGTAATAGTTTTCTGGAGCCAAATACAACCAGAGAGTAGATAAGGAATATATGCCTAACCCAAGTTAACATAGTCGGTCCTCCAGAATTTGAGCAGGAAATAGTCATCCATTTATCAACAAATGGAATTTTGAAAATACTCCATAGTAAGACATTGTTCTGTTATTCCTGGGTCCACATTATCTAATTATGCAAAAATATCTGATGGAGACACCAAGTGTTTTGTTGCTGTCTCACAGATATGAAGCAGTTATTTCAAGTAATTTTAAATTGGATGTTAGTTAATTTTTTCTAAATTGTTATGTAATTTTTTGGCCTGAGAACCAAAATCCACTAGGTGGATCACAGATGTCAAAATTTTGAGAAACGGTTCTAGAAACATTGTGGATAAACTCCAAAGGGTCCTTAAAATACTTTAATTAATTATATGTGAGATTTTCACATGAGTGGGCATGCTTTCTGGGAAGGGTCATTGATTTCTGAGAGAATTAAAGAATATCACTGACTTTAATCAATATTTATGTATTAAATGAATAAATAAGGATTGCATAAAATGTGAGTTACATAAGATTAAACAATATTTTGGAGCTATTCAACTTGCAAAGGACCACTTAGAGTGTCTTAGTACAGCAGTGCACTTGTACAAGAGGGTTTTCTCAGTGAGTTTTATCCTCTGAAACGAAGAAGAAAAGCAGGATCCCACTGGATTTGAGTACTATGTGAAGAAATGAAGCAGGAGGAATTGACAAGGAGCAAAATGGTTAAGATATTTAAAAGTTTAAAAACACTGTAATGTCTCCAAGTATGTTATTTGTACCCAGTATATAAGAAGAAAGTCCTAAAAAAACATTTGAAGCCCTGAGCACCAAATCAATGAGAAAGTAAGAAGCCTGCTCTTCATACTTACATTTAGCATGGAGCAGGTCAGGAAAGGATTTCTTTGGCAGTATTTTAAAGAAATGATCAGAAGGCACTTAATGATGAATAGTTTCAAAGACTTCAGGAAATCATGGATAAAGGCATTAGCTGGAGCTAGGGTGTAGAACACAGCTTTCCCATGGAATCAAGCACCTGGGCTTAAAATTTGCAACTTGAGCTCGAGGTCTAGTCATTTGTCACAAGCTGAAGGAAAAGGGCTGGGCATTCAGGCGACCTTTTATTACCCCCACATGAATGTGGGTCTAAGATTCAGGTTATATATTAGTAGGAACAATGGTAATTTCAGAAGAACAGCCAACACATCAGACCATGTTTACACTAAAAGAACCTTATTTATTCTACTTGTATTATGTGGGCATATTGTCCAGGTGGGTGTTGGATATAGTTTAGGTTGATTAGTTCATGAGTATCGAAACACTTTGAAAATGAACTTTCAAGTGCTTGCAGTGTTAGTCAACTATCTTTCTCAGTGTATCCTTTTCTGTTGTTTCCCTCGGTAGAGGTTACTTAAGAACAATCTTGATAAATGCTCAACTTGATAAATATTTATTCAGTATTCAGTGGAAGTGTTTCAAGTGCTATGGTAAAGGCATATAGGGGTTTTGGAGAACATGGGGAAGGACGCAAATTCAGAAAAAAAAAAGAACAAAAGATTTTATAAAGGAAAGCTATCTGGAGTGTTTTGATACACAAGAGGTGGAAGGTAATGATAAATAATGAAAGCAAGGGCATTACAAATGGAATAGCAAAGTGTAGGAGAACAGCATGTGTTCAAGGAGTGGTAGAAATTTCAGTAGGTATGTGTTCAGTGCATATTGGGTGGAGACACTGGAATGAAAACTGAGTTGCATCTACCAATTTCATCTGGCAGAGCCAGATCATGAAGTCAGTGCGCCCTGAACGGCATGAGATAATCATATTGAAGCCCTTGAGCTACTCTGCTGGGCTGGATGGAAAGGGTAGAAGGGATGGGAGAAGAAAGCGGGGAAGGGGAAGGCTAAGGAGACTTTCCAACAG
Source organism: Mustela nigripes (assembly GCF_022355385.1). Lineage (NCBI taxonomy): Eukaryota > Metazoa > Chordata > Mammalia > Carnivora > Mustelidae > Mustela > Mustela nigripes. The sequence continues at coordinate 101,754,167 of NC_081561.1, forward strand.
TCCAAGGTTAAAGCTGATAACAGCCTGAGCAGTGAGGTTGGAGAAGAAAGGGGGGATTTAGAGATACTAAGTGGGGAAAGAGGCAGGACTTCGTGATCTGTGTGAAGTGGACACTGAGAAAGAGGCAAGAAAATAGAATGGCTTCCAGACTTCTGTCTTAGGTGACTGGGTTTCATTAACTGAGAAAGAGAATATAATCTGGCAAATAACATGTTTTAGAAGCATCTGACAAATTCTCTTTCATTATGAATACAATATAGCACATGCCAGACTATAAATTCTACCCAACATATTCTGTAACATGGAAATACTCTTGGGCTTTTTCTGGGTAAAAACATAAAATCTATAGCTAAACATCCATGAACAAATTGTTTCAATATGGGAATTTTGACAAACCCACCTTCTCAAAAGGCTCTGGTATAAAAAAGTGCTGCTGTGTATTTCGTAAAAGGAGTGAAGACCTCTGTTTCATTAAGAAACTTACAGGAAACCATTTTGAATTAAAAAATGTCCCTTCATCTCTTGCCCGTTGAAGGGTAGTTTGAAGGGTAGAGTGCAAAGTGTTTTTCTTTTTTTTTTTGGGCCTTTCTATTTTTTTATTTTTTATTTTTTTATTATGTTTTGCTAGCCACTGTATAGTATATCATTAGTTTTTGATGTAGTGTTCAGTGATTCATTAGTTATGTAAAACACCCTGTGCTCATCACAACACGTGTTCACCTTAATACCTATCGCCCTCTTGCCCCTTCTCTCTGAAACCCAAAATTTGTTTCCCAGGGTTTCACTCATATGTGAAACATACACAATAGCATGGAGGACCATAGGGGAAGAGAGGGAAATCTGAAGGGGAAGAAATCAGAGAGGGAGATAAGCCATGAGATACTATGGTCCCTGAGAAACAAAGTGTTTTTCTGACTCTCTTATTGCTTAGAATTTTTCTAGCTATTCTCTGTGCCTATGGACCAATAGAAATCATCACTGGTGAATATATTTAGTCCTGTTAAGGTCACACATTTTTCAAGACAATTTCAGTTTGACCTTCTTATTAATTCATTTGTTTTTTTTCATCATTAAAGGTGGGATAACTAAGTTTGCTGTTTCGGCCCTCGAGAGATTTTGGGTGGTCTTTAGATAAATGATATTACGATAACGTTATCTCCATTTTAAATTGTTAGCAAGAAAGTGATGCAAGCCTGGCAGTGTTGTGGGGTGACCATAATGATCTGGCAGACAGATGCATCCTTTGCTGAGGATCTTGCTATGAGTTGATATATCTCTCGGGTCTTCCTCCTTGCTATACTTGGCATTTTCTTTTCTTTTCTTTTTTTTTTAATCTTAATTTTTTATTTTTTATAAACATATATTTTTATCCCCAGGGGTACAGGTCTGTGAATCACCAGGTTTACACACTTCACAGCACTCACCAA
>NC_081561.1:101760593-101766351 GCF_022355385.1 Mustela nigripes
AGTGTAGGGATAGAGGGCACATACCTCAATATCATCAAAGCCATCTACTTGGCGTTTTCTAAGACTCTTCCTGATGCCTGCTTCTGATCCTGCCATAATTTCAAGAATTTGGCACTTGAAGTTAAAAAGAGGTAGTGTTGTGAGGTAGGATCACAACAATTAGGCAATCAGGCAATTAACACTAAACACCCAATTTTGTTTTCCAACTCTGATCATGAGCCACTGGAATAGAAATAAAAATAGGATTTAGGGGAGAAAATCTACAGATGTTTGTCTTGATTCTAGCTACCCCTTCTTACAGAGCCTCTGCTTTTGTTTTGTGTTTTTGCAGATATAAACAAGCTTTCAAATTAGTAACTTATTCATTATTTGAAATTAGAAGTAGTCTAACATGGCATATATAGGCTTTATTTTTTCAAATGATTCACAAGTCAGATGAGGAACTATGGTGATTCATGACAGATGCCAGGATTTCTTTTCCATTGATATAATTTCATCTGTAGAATTTTCTTATTAAACTAAACAATGGAATTATACCGCCATGGTTCATGTCTTTCATTTTAATTTGCTAAGTGTGTAGGAATGCAGTTCAATTACATAGTAAATTTTTTATTGTCCCTTAATCTTCTTTACTTAAGTTTGATTATGACTAATCTGTGCAATGGTAAATTGTTCAAATGTAATGTATTTTGGAATTTTTTAGAAAAGTTCCAGAAGATCAATGTAAAGTTATGAAAAGATTAAATCTGATCATATCACAAAGTGCCTTAAAAAAATATATTCATTAGCATTTTTACACTCTATATCTTAATCTTTATTCTGCGTATTGTAAACTTCACTGGCTTTCGTTTTTGTTTTGTTGTTAACTTACACTGAAATTCCTTTTTTGGAACTAAAAGAGAAGCTATTTCCATGGTGTCTATTGAGGACTCCATGATCAAGGCGTACCAATTAGTGTATGCTGATGGAGATGTGTCCCTCCCCTGGTCATAGTTAGCTTAAAAGGCTTTTGAACTAGGAGTCAGGAGACAAGTTCTACTCTTAGAAATATACTTTGATTCTATGTCACTGAGAAAATCACTTCAGCTCTCATAGATTAGCTGATAGTTAGATCCTATCACCAATATCCATGACTGGTTCTAGTGACTGTGTACATTTCCTTACTGTGCAGGGAGGTCGTTGACTCTCTCCCTCTTCAGGCTGCTCATGATGCTTTCACACCTGATGAGTCTCCCTGCTAAAGAGGGAAGCACAGCCTAGTTGGTAGTCATGGGTCCTTGATGGTCATTATTCCCCCTGGGGTGGTTTTGGCAAGCCATAATGATGTCTTTTTTCCCTCTTTCCCTCTCTTTTTTTCTTTGTTTCTATAGCTTCAGAACCTACTGGTCTTTTTTGGCCAGCCTCCCATACCAGAATGCACCATGACTTTCCATCTTCTAGCAAAATCTAATAAATGTCTTGCTTCTAGCCCTTTGGCAGTACTTCAATATGCATCCTTTATTAATAAATCAATGATGGCTACTGTCTTGGTGCTCTACTGGTTCTGGGCAATGTATTTACATCTTGAGTTTTAGGAAATAATAAACTCAAGAGAATGTCAGGCAAAGTTCAAACATTTGTCCCTGACAGGTGGGTATTAGTGAGTATACAAACCCCAGCAAAAAATAATATTCACTAAGGATAATTTAGATGAAGAAACACTGTAGGAGCCTTAGGGAGTCTTCCCATTTACCTGACTTTATTCTTAAGCTCCATGCCTGATTGAATCTATAAAGACCATTAGGCTGTAACTGTATGTTTTGTCATTAGAGTACCTATGAGAGTAGAAGGTAGTCAATTCAAATTGCTTTCTTTGGTTCACACACAATTTGACGTTTTAAAATAGCACTTTAAAACATTGTGATTTCAAGAACCCCTCTGAGTATGCTCTAGGGTTTTACTCACTGATAAGCTTTAAAAATTGATTTTAAATTTTTCTGTTTTTGTATTAGTGTGTTAATTCCAACTTCCAGAACTCAAACTCCCGGAGGCTCCCTTAGAAACAGGACTCCTCTTAGGCCCTACATAGTCATGAATGTGTCCCTGTTGGAGAAGTAAAGTCCTATAGGCCATAAACCTTGCAGCCATGCCTGGAATTTGGGGCTGGATAGGATTGAACTAACCTATGGCTACAGGCATGAACAAACTAAAAATAAGATTTGAGTTCCTTATAAGAGACAGAGGTAGGAGGGATGCCTGGGTGGCTCAGTCAGTTAAGCATCTGCATTGGGCTCAGGTCATGATTGAGGGTCCTGGGATTGAATCCTGCATCAGGCTCCCTGCTCTGTGGAGAGCCTGCTTCTCCCTCTGCCTGCTTCTTCCCCTGCTTGTGCTCTCTCTGTCTCTCTCTGACAAGTAAATAAATAAAATGAAATCTTAAAAAAAGAGAGAGAGGTAGAAGTTTAGCATTAGAAAATCTGTTCAAAGCACTAATTCTGGAGCAAGAATTGGATCCACAGTGGAGGTTGACCATTAATGTAAATGAGAAAAAATGAAGAAGATGAAATGTCAGCCATGGAATACAAAAAGAGAACTTCTGAGGAGAATTTGTAGTGGAATCCTTAGCAAGGAGATGGCTGGTAAAAGCACTGAGCATAGTCCTAGACTTTCATGTTCAACAGATACTTATCTTTACTTTGATTTTTCCCATTAAATACAACTCATGTATTACTAAAGAAATAGACAATACAGAAAAATGGAAGGAAATTTAAAAATGTGACATGAGAGTGAAGGAAATGGGTGTGAGCCTCAATATGGAAATGTTTGCAGAGACATGCAAGTTCAGATGTCTGAGCCCAGCCACTGTGCTTCTGGTACAGTTGGAAGTTTCTCTAAAAGGAAGTCAGGAAAGGAAAGGAAAAGTATAGGGTTGGAGAAACTGTGGATATGAGAATGAACAACCACTCTGTGTGCCTTGTGTGTGTTATTTTAAAATGTACTGTTTGGGAATTGAGAACAAGTAGAACTGTCCATTATAGCAGGAGGACTCATTGTCTACAACACTGAGGTTTTCAAAATTTTGAAAGAAACACTGGGTTAATATGACAGACTATCTTTCCATAAAGAATACAACATGTGCTCTTGCAGTTGTTTTTGGACTGAGTCACAGAAGCTAGAAGATTTCCTTCAGGTTACCATGTGCTTTTGAGAGAGAGGTGTAGACCAGATGCCACTTCTGTCAGTTTTGGGTACAGTTTATACTGGGCTTTTTTTTTTTTTTTAAATTTCCTACACAGAGCTTTGCTTCTTCTCTAAAACTCCACCCTGGTCTTCCTCCAGCCACAGGACTCTGTTGCCCCATTCATTTTTTATTCCCACGAAGTTCCAAATTACTCTTCTTCCATGAGCATTGCTGTAGTTTCCAGTGTCCTCAACCTCACCTTTCACACAGACAATTATAGATATTCAGAAATAAATGTTATTTGTGAATGTGAAATATTTAAAACAAAAATGTAGCAAGGAGAACAAGAAGACCAGACAATTATGGCTAGGAGTGTTGAAGTGCCATGACGTTGTCTCTCTCTCCCACTTTCCCACTCTCTCTCATATATATATATATATATATATATATATATATATATATATATATATATTTCTGTGGGTCTGGTCACCACCTCTAAGGACGAGTGGGGCATCTCAGGTATACCATTGTTGTGTCCTGAAGACCTCCCTTAAGCCACACCTTTTGTCCTCTGGTTATCCACACATTTAACATCGCTGCTAAGTTCTAGAATGCAATGACACACACATCAGACACATAGTCACTCCCTGTTCTCATAGGATCCTGTGGGAGTGGGTAATAAGATTTCATGAAATCACCACACAAATATAAAATTCAAGCCAGTCATCCATGCTGAATGATACGAGGAAAAAGTACAGTGAGCTATGATGCTTGTGTTGTGTTGATGTTGCAAAAGCAATTCCTCCACACATGACACCTAAGGCAAGAAGTGAATCTGCCCCCACTTAACTTGGCTGGATTTGATATTCTGAATCATCAAAAACAAAAACAAAAACCTACAGTAAATAATAAGTGAAGATTAATTCACTTGTGATCCTTATATCTCTAGTCTGCTACCTAACAACTTTATAACTTTCTTTCAGTTTCTATAAAAATCACTCTTTGCAAAAATAGGTGGAATTTTTATTACTAATCATCTGGTATTTACATGGGTTACACATATTCTCAGTTTACTTGCCTTGGGGAAATCTCACACATTACCTGAAAAATATCTTCTGGCATATAAATGAAGACCTTTTACGTTCAAAACCAAGAGACTGAATGTTCAGTCATAACCTCATAATCATGATAGGTACACAGTGTATTTGGTACATAGTAAAAGGAGTCATTGAACATTTCACTTTTGATAAATGTGTTTCTCAGTTCCTATGGTCTGGTCACGCTTGTGGTAGGACAACCCTGCAATGCAAGCCAAACCATGCCCTCAAATTACATACCAAAATTCTCTAAAATTCAACTGTAGCTATTTATATGTTGCCTGATCACTATTACTATACTCCATTAACTAAAAAGATAGCAAAATATCTTTTTAGTTAATGGAGTTTTTTATAGGGTTGAGTTTGTCTGCAAAAGTTATTTTACATGTATATATTATATAGTATTTAATATATCACTACATATTATATGAAAAAAATTTATATGAAAAACAAATATTTAAGAAAGCACATTTTGCATTATTAATTCTTATTACTTTATTTATTGGCTGATATCTAGTATATAACTACTAGCTTTTATAGCTATGTAATAGCTAAGTTTTACAGACAGGAAAAAAAAAAACAAGAAGCAGCAATTTAAAAGATAAAGAACACACTCAAGTTTGTTTTTAGAGCTAGGCAAAATATGGTATTTTCCTGGGGGCAACTTTTCTTTGTACCTTGTCAATGAACTCCATCTGTATTTCTTTATGAGAGCATATATTTTTGCTCCTTTGTTATTAGAAAATAATACCCCATGTTTGGAATCTACTACCAATTTTAGTTTTATTGCCACTTTTGGTTTTCACCTTGGCTATTTCTCTAACTATGCTCTTAGAAGAATCCTATTCTCTCTGAATTTCAAACTTTTCATCTAAAAATGAGAATGATAATGCCTTCATAAAATACTTCAAATGGTTACTCTAAAGAGCAAATAAAATGACATTTGTAAAAAAAAACTTTGTGATCTATGAAATTCAATGCAAATATATTATTTAAATAATCTCCTTTCTTCTATTTCCAGTGAAAAAGCTGTCCTATGGTAGAAAACTACTTACAATAAGATGTTGTTCCTAGGATCAGTTATTCTCAGCTTTAGGCTGAGTTTAGATGGTATGAACCAGGGGTGGGAAGAGATTGAGGAAATGTTCTCAACATGAACTTTGCTAGAAAAAGTTGTTCTAATAAATCTCCAAATATCTATTAAGATACTCTTTCATGTCACGAATAAAAATTTTCCTTCTTTGCAAAATTGGTTCTAATTTTGATCTCTGGACACAACTCTCCATACTTTCTTGTTATTTCCTAAATGACAGCATTTTATTCTGATACATATTGTCTTGCTAGATTTCCTTCTCATTCTATACATCCTAAGAACTCTTTGTATCTTATTTTAGTCAGTTAGTAAAAATGATTGGTAATCTTGATTCTAGGTCATTTTTAAAATTGATAAGCATATGAACTATATATATATATATATATATATATATATATATATATATAT
>NC_081561.1:101766451-101836728 GCF_022355385.1 Mustela nigripes
ATATATATATATATATATATATATATATATATATATATATTGAAAGATTTTATTTATTTATTTTACAGAGAGAGAGAGATCACAAGTAGGTAAAGAGGCAGGCAGAGAGAGAAGGGGAAGCAGGTTCCCCGCTGAGCAGAGAGTCCGATGCGGGGCTCGATCCGAGGACCCTGAGATCATGACCTGAGCCAAAGGCAGCGGCTTAACCCCCTGAGCCACCCAGGTGCCCCATGAACTATATTTTTATTGCATTTTCTTTTTGTTTGACAAAATTATTTTATTGCATTTTCTTTTCGTTTGACAAAATTATTTGACAGAGAGAGAGAAAGCAGTAGCTGCAGAGGGAGTGGGAGAAGCAGCCTTTCTCACTGACCAGGGAGCCCAAGGTGGAACTTGATCCCAGGACCCCAGGGCCATGACCAGAGCCGAAGGCAGAGCTTAACTGAGTAGGCCACCCAGGTGCCTTTATTGCATTTTCATAAGATATTACATACATGCTAATATATGCTAGGCTTTGTGCTAGGCCTTGGGGAGAATGCAAAGATAAGTCAAAATCATGGCACTTGACCATTTAGATTTCTTACAATCCCCTGGCAAGGGAGAAATTTCAGGGAAAATAGTGATTTTATATGAAACAAGGCCAAAGTTATCCAACTGGCATATAAGCCAACAAAAGCCAAGGGTTTAAAGAAAGCCCTCTAAATGTAAATGATAGCAGGAAGCTGTACTAAAAATTTTGCTACTACTTTCTTTTACCTGTTTTTGACTAAATTTCTGTTTTATTCTAAGGAAGGTATTTGTATTCTTTAAAAATTAAAATGTTGATATTTTCCGAATATAAAAGTTGGCAAGTGCTGAGCTGCCTAAGAAGTCTCATGGAGGCTATTTTGTAAGCTTAAAGATGAGTCCTGGGTGTTACATGAAACTGACAAATTGGTGAACATTACATCTGAAACTAAAGATGTACTATAAGCTGACCAATTGAACTTAAATTAAAAAAATGAAAAAAAAAATAAACAAAGTGAGAAAATGAGACAAATCAAAGAGGATTGGGGATTTCTATGAAGAAGAGGAAAGATACTGTAAGAACACAGGGACAATATAGAAGGTAAAGAGAAGGTGGAATAAATACAAGATTCTTGGTTCTGTGCTGAACTCACATTCATACTCAACCATTGTGCTAAAACTTTATGTATACTTCATTAATTCTCATGAAAGTTGTGATAAAAGAAATCTTATAATTATTTATGGATAAGGAATAAGGCGCTAAAACTTTATGTATACTTCATTAATTCTCATGAAAGTTGTGATAAAAGAAATCTTATAATTATTTATGGATAAGGAACAAGGCACAGGGAAGTTAAATATCTTGCCTCAAATGCCACAGCTATTGAGTGATGGGGATGAGATTCTGACTCAGCATCTAACTCCCAGGAGTTAACCTTTTCCCTAGAGCTGCTCTGCTGGTGTTTACCTTTCCTGACATTTTTGAAGAGATTGCCTTAGGACAAAGCTGACAGAGAGGGTGAGGGAAGGAATGAAAAAGTGAGAAAAACAAACCAGAAGTGAGAGATGGGAACAGACGGCCCTGATCATACTAGGTTAAGTTGTGTCTGAAGACCGAACTGTTTTGGAGTTTTGATTTCCTCTGTGGTTGTTCTTAGAATGACCTTAGAGGCTGTAACTGAAGGTTAAGGCATGTGACATTCTGTGAATCTAATCATGAGCAGTTTTTAAATTTTAAAGAGTCATATATCTAGCTAATAAGAAAAATACAAGTTAATGCAAAAGTTCTTCAGACTAAAAGAGCCTCAGACAATAACATTACTGTCTTTGTAGAGGTCCATCTAGGTTCACAATTTCAGAAGGCCTAGCTCACATTATGGTTATTATGCCTCCTAGAATTGTGCACATGGAACATGGCATCTGGTCTTAGAGCTACAATAAATGACACACAAATATCTCTAGAAAGCTCAAGAAAACAAAATCAACAAGAATTAAGGAATTTAGGAATTAAGGAATTTAGTTGAATGGGTGTGCATATGTACACACACATATATAGCTATACAAATATGTAGTATATACCCTCGTATATATTATACTGTAATGTATCACATACACAGTTTTGTTCAGTCAGGGATATAATAGTTTCTCTGAAAAACTTAAATTTCCTGAGATAATGTAGAAGAATTAGGAAATGATAGGATTTAACCCACAATGTAGACTCTGTGGACTTCCAAGCAAGTCCCATGACACACTAATAATAAAAATAAGTTTAGCTTAGTTTTTTTTAGAGTCATGACAAAAATAACCCTGGATACCTACAATTCAAGATTTTACACCCAGTCAAAACCATAGTCTTCAAGTCAAACGGTCTTAAAACCATTTCTGCCTCATCAGATAAGGTGGTTTCCTCCTGAGGGTGTTTTTAACTCTAAGAATTATTAAAATCTAGCTTTAAGAATTGAGTATAGAGTGATGAAGCAAAACAAACCTACAGTATTACATTTTTTTTGTAGTGAAATATAACTTGTGCAAGTTTCAGCCTTTTAAGCTTTTTAAAAACTTATAGAAGATTTTATCCTATTAGAGTAACAAATGAGTAACTGAGAAACAAATTGAATAATTTGTTTAAACTTGCAATTTTTGGTTGAAATCTTATAAGATATATCATGCTCAAATTATATTAGAACATGTAGTAAATCTCAAGGTTTATAAGTATAGCCTTATAAGCATTACAGAAGTACACAGGAAGACTTCTTTAATCATCTGTGTGTACTTCAAGGGGAAATCAAATATATTCCATTTGTAACTACAGCTTGAAGAATAAATGAAACAAGATGGGATTGGGAGGAAGACAAACCATAAGTGACTCTCAATCTCACAAAACAAACTGAGGGTTGCTGGGAGGAGGGGGGTTGGGAGAAGAGGGTTAAGGTTATGGACATTGGGGAGGGTATGTGCTACGGTGAGTGCTGTGAAGTGTGTAAACCTGGCGATTCACAGACCTGTACCCCTGGGGATAAAAATATATTATATGGTTGTAAAAAATAAAAAAAAATAATAAAAAAATATTTAAGGGAATGTACATAATTATATTATAAAACCTCTATTACAAATTAACACTAAAATAGGCTCAATTGGTGAATAGAATAATAAAATGTATATACTGAACTAAAAAAATTAAGGAATAAATCTTTTGAATTGGTAACTTTAAAAATGGAATATTAATATACCACAGTTCCCAGTAAATAATTGTTTTGGCTCAAAATTTCACCCCCTAGGGCATCCAAAAACCTCCACTTGACAATATAGTTATGCTTAAAGTCAAAACTAGGCTTGTACTTTTTAGTTACACAGTCCGATATTTTTTCTTTTTCTTTTTCTTTTTTTTAAAGGGTAAGTTAGTATGAGTTGGTTATCTAAGACTAAGAACTGAAAGTATTTTGACCAATATGCTCAGATTTGAGGGGATTTTGGAGTGTGGAGGGAACAGAAATCCTTTGGATGTTTTAAATTATTTGGAAAATTCGGATTTTAGAGAAGTTTCATGTTTATTTGGATAAAATTCCACACTGGGACCAAGCAATATTAGGAGTATGCTTTTTGAGAGTTGCAAAGGAAATGTGGAAAATCCTAAAGCATCTGAAGTAATTCAGCCATGATTCCATCACTCAGAAGTAACCAGCCTTAATATTTTGATACCATTTCTTGTAGCCTTTCCCTCTTTGTATGTGTGGATATTTGTGATTGTGTAAATTATATAACAACAGGGGTGTCTGGCTGGCTCAGTTGGTTGGGCACCTGACTCTTGGTTTTGACTCAGGTCATGATCTAGGGTTTGTGGGATGGAGCGTTGATATGTTCTGCAGTCAGTATGGAGCCTGCTTGTCCCTCTCCCTCCTGCTGCTCCTCCCTCCATTCACATACAGACACTTTCAAACAAATAAATAAAATCTTTAAAAATATAATATCAATACATCTTTTCTCTTTATGTATGTATGATATATATATATATTACATTATATAGATACATACAGTTTTGTATTATTCTCTTTCAATGAACTTAATGTTATAAAATATTTTCAAATCTGTATATCAAACCGTTTTTTTGGTGGCGGTGAGCCTTCCCTGGTTTTAATAATAAAATAATAAATAATATTTTAATAATAATAAATTTTAATAATAATAAATTTAATATCATAATAAATTTTAATAATAATAATAAATATTTTAATAACATTTTAATATTAAAATAATAATAAAATTGAATTTCTACCTATTCCTATTATGCAGATAAAGTGGTCAAGATTCTCTCTAGGCTTTAGAGCCTAGATTCAAACATTTGTCTATAAATAAATCCAGGCAGGTGTGAAAATGATCCCCTTGACTAGTGAAACAGTCCATGTGTTGGAGTTGATAAAGGAGACAATGGTAAGGCACTTTGAATCCTTGACTCAGTTACTACCACCACCTACCCCCCTTTATGCCACCCACAACTAAGATGCTCAGTTTAAGTTGATTTTCAGATAAACAAAAGATTTTTTTTCAGTATAAGTCTCCCAAACAATATTTGACCCATAGTCAAAAATTAGATATTGTACCCCTGGGGATAAAAATATGTTTATAAAAAATAAAAAATTAATAAAAAAATTAGATATTATTTTTGTGAAATTCAAGTCTAACTGGGTGCCCTTTTATTTTTTTTTCTAGTTTTATTTGCTCAATCCAGCAACCCTATCCACAACTCCACTAAGTGCATCAGGCCGAAGTAGAGATGGGTCTCAGAGTACTGTTAACGTGTTCCTCTCTAGTCCATTTCCAAAACTTCCTTGCAGGTTGTCAGTAATAGTTTAAAAGCCTGTGGTTAAAGTGACAGGCAATGAGCTCCTGACCTAAAGTGGTTGTAGGAGGACTGCAAAAGAAGAAGCAGGAAGGAAATATTCTGGATGTAGAATTGAGAGCACAGGTTCAAAGGTGACTCCAGATGGCTATGCCATTAAGAGTGACAGGAAAATTAGGAGTCAAGATCAGTTTAAAATGCCATCAGAATATCAAGTTGCAACACCACTTCCGGGGGCTTAAGTGGGTACGAGAAGAATAAATGAAAGAAGATGGGATTGGGAGGGAGACAAACCATAAGTGACTCTTAATCTCACAAAACAAACTGAGGGTTGCTGGGGGGAGGGGGTTTGGGAGAAGGGGGTGGGATTATGGACATTGGGGAGGGTATGTGCTTTGGTGAGTGCTGTGAAGTGTGTAAACCTGGTGATTCACAGACCTGTACCCCTGGGGATAAAAATATATGCTTATAAAAAATAAAAAATTATATTAAAAAAAAAGAATATCAAGTTGGACATGATTAGCAGATAACTTATGCAACACTGATTCCATTTCCAAGCTTTTGCCTTATAACAAATTATTGAGGATTTGATTGGAACCACTTCAAAAAAGAATCCTTTCTTTCTTTCATTCTTTCTTTCTTTCTTTCTTTTTTTTTTTAAACACTTGGAAGAACAAAAGACACAAAAGCTGGGTTGATGTATTCTTTCCTGCTTATCCTCCACTCCTCGCTGTCCCCTACATCAACTGAAATAAACAGGGGTTTTATTTATTTACTTATAGTTATTTTTAATGTATTTTAAGATTTTATTTATTTATTTGTCAGAGAGAGAGAGAGAGAGCAAACAAGCAGGGGGAGCAGCAGGCAGAGGGAGATGCAGGCTCCCTGCTGAGCAAGAAGCCCAATGTGGCACTTGGTCCCAGGACCCTGGGATCATGGCCAGAGCCAAAGGCAGATGTTCAACTGATTGAATCACCCAGGTGCTCCTAAACAGGAGTTTGAAGGATTTATGTATTTATTTGAGAAGGGAGAAGAGCCAAGGGAGATGGAGAGAGAAGATCTCAAACAGACTCTGTGCCAAGCGGACATGGGGCTCAATTCCACCATCTGGAAGTCATGACCTGAGCCAAAACCAAGAGTCAGACCCTCAAGTGACTACACCACCCAGGTGCCCTTCTAAACAGGGGTTTTAAGTAGGAGTGTTTCTAAAATGTATCTGAGTTCCGATAACCAAGATCATTAATTTCAAAGAACATTAAAAATAGTCCTTGGAGCTCAGTAAGGAATGTACTCACTATTAAGACAAAATGAGGTATTACAAGATTAGGCCCCAGCTAGTGTATGTGGCTATAATCAGTTTCACTTAACAGATTTATGTAACCAGAAAGCAACTACTGTGACTCATGGAAAGAACACTGTTCCATACAGCTATCTATTTTTCACCCACTTTCCCTCCCCAACAAAATCTGGCAATTAAATAAAATGTTAATGCCTAATACAGGCATTATACGTATAGTTATGGACAAGGGAGAAGGAATAATTTCACTTATATATTTAATCTTTCTAGAGGACATTTTGGCAAAATTAATTAAGCATATTAAAAGTACTTATGCCTATAACCTAGAAATTCCCATATAAAAAATTAAACTAAGAACAAAATCAGAACATGTACAAAGATGTTTATATAAAAGTATTTACAGAATTGGTATTTAGGATAAATACTAGAAATATTTTCAGTGTTCATTAACATCAGATTAAGCACATTATATTTTTTCAAATAATACAATTTTATCTAGCCATTAACATACAGAGTAGTAAATGAGTCAGGAAAATATTCACAATGAATTACTATACTAAATTAAAAAATTATAATATATTATGCTCACTGTATTTTACAATTTTCTTAAAAATAATACATGCATATTTTCCTTCCTTTAATGATGTTTCCAAGGCTGAGTAATGGGAGGGATTATTTAAAGAAGGAGAATTTTGAAAAGAGGGGCCAAGATAGTGCCCTGAGAATTGAGATAAGCACCACAGTGGGCAAGAAATTAATGAAAGAGACTGAGAAAGTGTGGTCAGAACAGGTTAGAGGAAAATGGCAAGGCACTAAATGGAAGGTGTTTCATGAAGAGGCTGGTAACAAATACTTTTAAGTTCTTCATAATTTTGGAAAGACTACAAAAGGGGTAATGAAATACCTCATACAAGATCAGGTGAAATGATGAATAAGTAAGATAATTAACAATGTTTTGGGAAAGGACATTTTAAGTAGAGCGGTAGAGAGATACACTGGATAATAAACAAGATAGTAGAAAAGATTGAGTATCTCTAAAATCAAAGAACCAAGTGATATTTAAATCTTTCTACTACACTGTTATTTTATAATGGGGAAAACTTCAGAATTTAGGATATTAAGAGATATTTCTTAAAATATAAAAAGTTAAAATTAAAAAGTAAATTTATATATTCATAGAAAAATTGGAGGATATGAAATATTATCTATTTGGCAAGATTACAAGTGATTCTTCTTTTCTTCCACCTGCTTATATTTTCCAATTTACTACAAATACTGTGTATTACCTTTAAAATTTAAAAAATGTCCTATTTGACAAAAAAACTAATTAAATAAAATTAGAGATTAGTACTGCATGCCTTTAAATCTCAAGCATGGTGGTGGAGAGAAAATCCTATTAAAACCATTTGCTTATTGACTTAAAAAAAACCTGAAGTAGACTAGCAGGAAAGAATTCAGTTCTTCAAATCCAGGAGACCACCTAAAATTCTTGAATTTGGAGAGGTGGTCTAAGTTTGAGTTTATATAATTTTACCAAAAGATGGCCTCCAGCTTGAAGAACAAGTTTAAAAGTTTCTCTAAACCGCTAAGAAGATTTTTTTTTTTGGACATAAAAATTGCTCTTTAAATAACATTTGATGACTTATATGTAAAGGAACTAGAAACATACTTCTGCCTTTAAGGTGGAATGCTTTGCAAAACAGCCTTTAGATTATACCTGACCATTTGAAAAAGAACTTTAAAAAGTGAAGCTAATCTAAGATGAAAGTCACTGTAACTTGTAACTTGATGCAAACTATCTAAAGCAAAATTAACCATTTTTTACAAGATTGACATAAACCAAGTAGATTCTGCATGAATCTACTCTGTCCCAAATCAAATGAAAATGCTTTTAAACCAAACTATAATGATGCTTAGAATAGAAAGTTTCTTGAGGTTATGGGGAACCACAACCTTCTAGCCACCCAAAGAGCATTCTACAAGTAGGAATAAGAATCTATTTTGGGTGAGATATTTTGAGTTCAATTCTCAGCAATAATGCTGAAGTTATTCCTTTGGGCACTTTTGGGGTGGTGCTAGGAAGAACTAATACTGTGTGTGGTCTGCTTTCCTATAGTAATGACAAATGAATAAAAGGATCTCAGAAGGCAGGAGGATAATTAACTCAAATCCCATTTGCGGCAGTGTTCTCTGAGCAATAAAATCTTCAGTGGATGCCACAACAGAATTACTTGGACTTATTTTGTTAGTTTTAGTGGGTATCAGTGTGATATCATGCCTCTGAAGTTTTTAGGAAGTACTAGTTATTCATTTTACACAACTGATCATCATTTGGTTTGGAGACGTTCTCAAGATGGCGGCATTGGGAAATCCTAAACATACATCCTTCCACAGACACACTAAATTTATGGACAATACAGATCACTTATCTCTGAAAAAAATTTGAAAACTAGATGCACTACTTCTCCACAACTAAGGAAAAAAAGACTGCATTAAGATGATATAGAGGAGATAGAGATACAGTTTCACCAAAAATCCCACCCCCAGCATAGTGACACACAATAAGGAAGGATCTCATTAGTTTGGTGCTTTTTCCTGAAGAGAAAGGGGTTGGTGCTCCTCATTAGGCACCCAATTCCTAGAATCTGCACATGAGAGATGAGCCTCCAAAATGGCTGGTTTAGAAAACAAACAGGCTGATGTCTAATAGACCCCAATTACTATGAGAAACTGAGATTCACATTTTGAAGAGCTATGTGCAGTCTCACATGCTCAATATTCAATGAGAAAACAGCAATTTGAAAATCACCTAGACTATACCTGAAGGAGATTCATTTGCCTTTTTTTTTTTTTTAAACATTTGCTAATTGAAAAGCATCTGCTGAAGGGGCAGGAGATACCTGACATTCTCTTTGGGGATGGAGACACTGGAAAATGTGACTTTGGAACTTTAGCTACCCTGTTATCATGAGCAGATGAGCTCAGACATAGTACCCTCCCATCACCTTACTAAAACAGATGGAGGTGAGTGGTCACTGACTTACTGGAGCTGGAGTGTCTGGGAAGTTGCAGTACTCCACTGCTTCCTGGTTGTGGTGTTGCATTCTCCTGCTCTCTAGTAAAATTGGCAATTGTGAGCAGTTGTGATACTCCTCCACTCATTGACTGGGGATGGAGAGTGTGAGTAGTTGAGGAGTTTTCCTACTTCCAGCTTGAAGCCAGTGTGTGTGCAAAGGCAAAGCACTCTTCAGAAAGCTACCTTTCTGAAGCCAGTGAGTGTGCTGTGCCCCCTATACTCTCCAGATGTCTAGCTACAGCCAACAGGTGGAGAGATTCCTCATAGGTATGCTCCCTTATTGCCTGGCCTTGGTGGGCATGGAAGCTGCCATGCCTGAGCTCCATGGGGATGTGACAATTGGAAAGAGATCTTGGCTGACCACCACCATGATAGTACTGCACAGATGGGAGTTTGAAATACAACCCCAGTATTCCTGTGAAAAATACCTGATTATGGCCTGGAACTATAGCCTTAAGGACAGAATCCAGGTTTCCCATACATGTAAAGGCTAAGGAGGCACTCTCAGAGAACATAAACATACTTTACCCTTGTCACAGCTCAACCTAACATCCCAGAAAGGATCTTATAGACTTGCATGGAGATTCAGTTTTTGCATCTGTCACCTAGAGGACAGTTTCACATCCAGTCTGGAGGCCAGGAGGGATTATGACACATTAGATCAGATGGATTTAATAGATATATACAGAATATCCAATCAAAAGCAGAATACACATTCTTCTCAAGTGCAATGAACATTCTTCAGGATAGATTACACATTATACCACACAAAAAAATACCTAAGTTCAAAAACACTGAAAGAAAAATCAAGCATCCTTTTTGACCACAATTTTATGAAAGTAGAATCAGTTCCAAGAGGACAACTGAAAAAACTATGAATAGCTAAAGATTAAACAGTGAGTTATCAAACAACTCCTGGGCCATATAATGAATAAAGGAGAAATTTAAAAAAAATACCTAGAGAGGTGCTTAGGTGGCTCAGTCAGTTAAGCATCTAACTCTTGATTTCAGCTCAGGTCATGATCTCAGGCTCATTAGATTGAGCTCTGAATTGGGTTTCATGTTCAGTGGAGAGTCTGCTTAAGATTTTCTCCCTCTCCCTTTGCCCCTTCCCTTGCTCATGTGCACTCTTTCTCTTTCAAACGTAAATACATCTTTAAAAAATACCTAGAGACAAATGAAAAATGAAACAAAACATACAAAAATCTCTTGAGATACAGTAAAAGTGGTCTATGCAGGCCTACCTCAAGAAACGGAAACTCTCAAATAGACAATTTGACTTTACACCTAAAGGAACAAGAAAAAGAATAAGTTAAGCCAAACTTAGTAGAAGATAGGAAATAATAAAGACAAGAGTGAGCATAAATGGAATGGAGACTAAAGAGACAATAGAAATGATCAGTGGAACTAAGGGCTGGTTCATTGAAAAGATAAACAAAATTAGCTGGTGGACTCATTAAGAAAAAAAGAGAGAAGGCTGAAATATAAAATTAGAAATGACAGAGCAGTTACAACTGACATCACAGAAACACAAAGGATCATAAAAGAATACTACAAAAAATTATACACCAAAAAAATTAAAAAACTTAAAATGAATGTATAAATTCCTATAAACTTATAATCTTCCAAGACTGAATTATGATGAAACAGAAAATCTGATTAGAGTACTAGAAAAAAGATTGAAACAGTAATCAAAAACTTCTCAACAAACAAAAGTCCAGGACCAGACAACTTTACTGGTAAATTTATCAAATATTCAAAGATGATTTGATCCTTAGCTTTACCAGACTCTCCCAAAAAATTTAAGAGGAGGGAATGTTTCTAACTTCATTTGAGAAGTCCAGAATTACCCTGATACCAAGACCAGGTTAGGACACATAGAAAAAAGAAAATTATAGGTCAATATGCCTGATGAACTTTGGTGAAAAAATTTTCAACAAAATATTAGCAAACAAAATTCAACAACATTAAAAGGATTTTACACCATGATCAAGTGGGATTTATTCCTAGGATGCAAGATGGTTTAACCTCTGCAACATCACACTAACAAGATGAAAGAAAAAAATTATGTGATCATCTCAATAGACTCATAAAAAGCATTTGACAAAATTCAACATCCATTTATGATAAATGCTCTTACCAAAGTGGATATAGAGGGAACATACCTCAATATAATGAAGGTCACATATGACCAATGCACAGCTGATACTCAATGGTGAAAAACTTAAAATATTTTTCTCAAAGATGAAGATGAAGACAAGGATGCCCACTTTTATTCAACATGATCTTAGAAGTCCTAGTCATAGCAATTAGGCAGGAAGAAGAAATACAAACTGGAAAGAAAAAAGAACAACTTTCACTGTTTGCAGATGACATAGAAAGCCTAAAGATGCCACTAAAAAACTGCAGAACTAATGAACAAATTCAGTAAAGTTGCAGGATATAAACTTAATATTATACAAAAATCTGTTGCACTTCTACTCACTAATAACAAACTGTCAGAAAGACTAAACAGGAAAACAGTCCTATTTACAATCACATCAGGAAGAATAAAATTCTTAGAGATAAATTTAACCAAATAGGTGAAAGACCTGTACACTGAAAACTAAAAGACATTAATGAAAGAAGCTGAAGAAGACACAAATAAATGGAAAGGTATTCTATGTTCATGGATTAGAAGAATTATTATTGTGAAAATGTCCATAATACCTAAATCAACCTACAGATTCAGTGCAATTGCCATCAAATTTCAGTGGTGTTCATCATAGAACTAGAACAAATTATTCTAGAATTTAGATAGAACCACAAAAAACCTCTAATAGGCAAAAAAAAATCTTGAGATAGAAGAACAAAGTCAGAGTTATCATGCTTCCTGATTTCAAACTACACAACAAAGAAACAATAATCAAAGCAGTATGGTACTGTCATAAAAAGAGACACATAGATCAATGGAACAGAATAGAGACCTCAGAAATAGACCCATTCATGTGGCCAATTAACAACACAGGAGAAGAGAAAGACAGTCTCTTCCATAAATAGTGTTGGGAAAACTGGACAACTATATGCAAAGGAATGAAACTGGGTAATCATCTGAAGAAAACCAGGAAACTAATGCAATAGGATACATAAACCTGTATGTTTATTGCAGCATTATTTACAAAAGCTAAGACAGGGAAACAACCCAAGTGTCTATGGGTAGGTGAATGAATAAAGAAGGTATTGGTGCGTGTGTTTGTGTGTATGCATGCATGCATAATAGAATACTACTCAGCATTTAAGGAAGAATGAAATTTTGCCATTTGTGACAACATGAGGAGACCTTGAGGGTATTATATTAAGTGAAATAAGTCAGACAGAGAAAGTAAAATACTGCATATTTTAATTTACACGTGGAATCTAGAAAACAAAATAAAACAAACAAAACAACAACAAAAGAGGAAAACCCAGACTCAGATACAGAGAACAGATTGGTGGTTGCCAGAGGGTGGGGATTAG
Source organism: Mustela nigripes (assembly GCF_022355385.1). Classification (NCBI taxonomy): domain Eukaryota; kingdom Metazoa; phylum Chordata; class Mammalia; order Carnivora; family Mustelidae; genus Mustela; species Mustela nigripes. The sequence goes on from NC_081561.1 coordinate 101,779,163, forward strand.
GAGGGTGTGAAATGGGTGAAATGGGTAAGTATACATTTCTAGTTTTAAAATAAATGAGTCACGGAGAATACAGTTAACAATATTGTATTAAATTTCTATGGTGACAGTAACTAGACTTATTGTGATTATCATCTTGCAACATATACAAATGTTGAGTCACAGTGTGTTGTACACCTGAAACTAATGGAATATTGCCAATTATATCTCAAAAAATAAAAAAACATTAAAAACAAACTAACAAAAAACGCAAATGCTTTCCCAAGTAGGTTATTCTTTAACTTACTGCATTAATCACTATTTATCATTGCCTAGTGTTATGGTTGCATATGATACTGCTGATTAGGTGTTTCTGAGCTAGTCTTGCTGTTAACAGCAGGGCTTATGATTGAGCTGTTCCTAAAGGAGGTAACTTGACACGTGGCTTCAACTTCCTTTCTCTAGCAGCTTGTGAAGCCAGCCAGTTGGAAGATTCCAGGTCTAGAGTGGAAATATAAGACTGCTATTCTTGCGCTGAGTTTGGGTTCTGTTCTTATAGCAGGAATGAGCTTCTCACAACAGGGAATATATTATCTTATAAGAGAGAAAGAAGGCAGGGATGGTAGAGGTGGAAGGTTTCATGGAGGAAAATGTAAACTATGAAATATAGAAAAATAATACAAAGATGATACTATCCATTGCATATGGGCAGCTATTGTATAAGAATGGGGAGAACTCACTTATTGACTTGCACATGAAGTGTAGTGTCTCTTCAAAATCTGACATTGTGGGCCCCTGTGTGGCTCAATCGGTTAAGCATCTGCCTTCAGCTCAGGTCATGATCCCAGAGTCCCGGGATTGAGCCCCATATCCAGCTCCCAGCTCAGTGGAGAACTTACTTTTCCCTCTTCCTCTCTGCTTGCTTGTGTTTCCTCTCGCTCAATCTCCTCTCAAATAACTAAATAAAATCTTAAAAAAAACCCAAACCCTGACATGGTTGCAATAGTTGATTCTCTCAAGCTTCAATAATTTTTTTCCAAGATAAAAATAATAAAAAATACATTATTCCATTTCTGCGTTTCTTTGTAGGGATGAACAAATGACTGAACTGGAAAGAGTAAAAAATCTGGAGTTCTAATCTAGTTGTAGTGTCTGTTAGTTATATGATAGTAAGCAATTAGTTTACCCTCATCGAGCTTTAGTTTTTCTTTTTTTTTTTTTAAAGATTTTATTTATTTATTTGACAGAGAGAAATTACAAGTACACTGAGAGGCAGGCAGAGAGAGAGAGAAGGAAGCAGGCTCCTTGCTGAGCAGAGAGCCCGATGCGGGACTCGATCCCAGGACCCTGAGATCATGACCTGAGCCGAAGGCAGCGGCTTAACCCACTGAGCCACCCAGGTGCCCCGAGCTTTAGTTTTTCTTATCTGTATAATAAAACATTTGGAGTAGATTATCTGTATTGACTCTTGACGTTAACAATCTATTGTTTACAATTTTGGCTTCCCATCTGGAACACAGTGGTACTGTTCCCAACCCCCTTACCCTAAAAGATTGACTGGAAATATTTGATCTTCTTTTAGTTAATTTCCCTTCTTGCAACTCAGGACCCTTCTCAGAGTTTTTGACAGAAGTCTCTTATTTCAAGTATATCTGGTATATATGAGTATAAACTGAGAATAAAAAAAAATAAATAAAAATGATTTTCATATAATTAAAGAATGTTTGGGTGAGAGTTTATGACATAAGTCATAGCTTAAATATTTTTATTAAATAATTGAGTGATTCAGGACAAGGCATTTTACCTCTTAGGAAGCAAATTTCATTTATTGAAAGAACATAACACATTCCCTACTTCTTCAAAGAACTTTGTAAATATTGAGTGGGAGAGTGTTTAAGATACAAAAGTATTTTGAAAACATTAATTTTTATATATAAGGTGATATTCTGTAATATGTTTATTAAAGTAACAAAATATTTTGATTAATTGTTGAAAACCTGGGGTTAAAACTATTATATCCTGAAATCAATAAGGTCAGAATTTACTGAAGAAAGAAAGTTAGATACTTTGGCATGGTTTGTTTTTAAGTTTAACAAATATTTATTGAGTACCTGTTATATAACAGGCAGTATTCCCAATGTTTTGAATATGAGTGAAAAAACCAAAATGATCACTGCTCATGGAACTTATATCCTGTTAGTTTTTAATAGCTGCTTAAGGAACACAAGTTATTTAAAAGTTTGAAATAATTGTTTTCAGAAGCAATAATTGATGAAGTGTAATTCTTAGCTACTTCTCCATTTTATTATGTCTGAAAAAAGTACTATGCCTTCCCCCAACCATCTGTTAACTTGTTAAATCACACATGTTCTCAAATAGCCTATGAATGGGTTGTATTAAATAACATGAAAGATAGTGGTGTTCTCCTCTGGCTGGATTTTAGTGGGTCTCAGTGTCACAGGAAGATTATGTTTGGACAGTTGGAGGGTAGACCTACAAATATTTCTTTTACACCATGACATGTCACAATAAAATAAAAATAAAGCAAATAAAGATATAGGTAAAAAGAAACTTTTTGTGGAATTACTAATTTGGTAATAGTTCCATCTTATTTAGGTAAATCATTAAACACAGTGTTCAATTTGTCAATCCTTTAGATGGCATCAGACTATTAAGCATATTTTGTGTTATGCTTATTTGATTTGATTAGTTATGATAATTATGTCATATTAGTAGAGATCAATGGCATATAATTACCTTGGTTTCACAACATTTTAAAAAATACTTTATTAAATGATTTTTTTAGCAGATAGAGAAGTGATAACTCATTTTACTGAAAGTTATGGATAGATGTTTTTTTCCTCCTAAAATTCTGACACACGTTCTCATTTATCAATCTTTTTGCCAAGAGCTAAGCAGCTGTACATATTTGGAAAATAAAAAGTAGAGCAACTTCCTTTTAAAAATTTTTTGGAAGTTGAAATGTCCTTAGCAAGCTCTGTGGTTCATATTGAAAATAAAATTTGATGGCTCTTTTTAAACTCTCTTTTGCTTTGTTGGTGCTTTGGCAATGAGTTGTGTTTATGTATTCCATTCTTGTTTTCTCTAGGGATTATATAAAAACTAGGCATCAATATTATTCTTGGTACTAATTACCTCAGAAGTTAATTCACTGATGGGTATTTGTTCATGGATTGATGTTCCAGAGTTAGCCCTGACATTCAAGATCTAGTACTTCATGAAATATTGTGGAAATATTTGTAAAATCTTAGGCATATTTTTTCTGCCTCAAAAAGATTCCATCATACAGTGACAAAAAGGATGGCCAAGGAGGGATACCATTTTTCTAGCCTAAAGTCAAATAGAGATGAATCTGGCGTAATACATTGATAATAATGCCTCTTAAAATTTCAGTCCCAATTTTTAATGTAGCTTTTATAAGAAAAAAAATGTAGAGTGATAATGGTAGATTATGCCTTTGCTTTTTTGACCAGTTATGAGGGGTGGTGAATGTCCATTCATTATTTTCCCTTTTGTACTAAATTTTGATATAGTCGATAAAGATCCTATACCTTATGATTTTTGTTATTACTGATTTCTCCTTTCACAGCAATCATGGGAAGTCAGTCATGCTTAGCCAAATTCTCTCTCTCCCTCTCTCTCTCTCTTTTTTTTTTTTTAACCTGGATCATATAATTGGAATATACTACAAGTCTCACTCTAATATTAAGGCTCCATGATATATTTGAACATATGAATTCTGTGAACCTAGGAAGATCATTAAGGATCTGTTTTTTAAGATTTCTGTGATATTTTTTCTTCTCTTAAAAATTTTTATGCATTAAGGAACTACCATTTAGAAATTATCTCTGATTATCAGCTCATTTTGTGTTTGTAGTCTAATAATAATTATGACCTCCAGAGAGTATATAACTGATCAGAAAAATATCCAACTGATCAATCATCAACTTATTTTTTTTTATATTGAATACCTAAATATGTGATTTGACAGATTACTCTACCACTTTGGCCCTTTTGGTGTTATATTAACAAACTTAAACTGCAAGTCCTCTATTGATATTTATCCTATGGGCCTATGTTTCCAGTTATTCATGATTTCTGTTAACTCTGTCTAAAGGACACACTTAGTTGCAGCTGATGGTAATTTCATATAAGATGATAAAGGCCAGATCAAAATATTCACACACACAAATATTCTGTAATATTTGTGTTATATCTGTGAACCCTGGGCCCAACCTGACCTTGAGTTTACCATTCCAGGCCAGTCAGCTGTTGAATCCCCAGGCAGATAACGGTCAATGTCAGTAAGCTGTAGATAGCCAGGCTGGGCCCATGTCAGTAGAACAGCTTTTCTTGGAAAGGACTTTTATTTTTGTTCTTCTCTGGTAAATCTTATAGGCTCTCTGAAGCTTTGTAACTGTCATACCCCGAATTGGAAGTCTTCTATAAGAAAAAGACCTAGGGGGCAATTGAGTGATCACAGGTCTGGGTTGTAGCAATGGCAGATTCAGAAGTGGCAAGGTTGATCTTTCGAAGAGAAAATCACGAGGTAGAAAAGACTCAGGCAAAGAACAAAGGGAAGTGATGCAGAAAAAATCAAGAAGCAGGAAGTGTGGAGGGAAGGGCAGGCTTTGAGGTTAGCAGACCAGAGAGAGCAGGCACTAGAATTCTTCTACAGATAGGTCTTAGAAGAAGCAGTTTTCACTTGAAATGGAATCAGACGCTTGTCCTGAAATTGCATTTCAAAGCAAGTGCATTCAGTTAGAGCAGTGGTTTTAAACTGGAGCGTGCAGCAAAATCACTTGGAGGGATTCTTAAAACACAGATTGCTTACTGCCACCCCCAATCCCACCATTTCTAATTCAGTAGGTTCCAATGGAGGGCTGAGAATTTGCATTTCTAGCAAGGTCTTTGGTAAGAGTTCTCCTGCTGGTCTGAGAACCGCTAATACAGAGAGCATGTTATATGAGGGACTTGGAAAGTTCTGTGGAGATTTTGAGGATACTAAATCCTGCCTGGCAAATGATTTCTCCATGCTTTACTTCCCTCATTGACAAAGAGGTAATAATATCTACTTTGACTTTCTGAAGCAAAGATTAGAAATGACATCAGAATGGGTAGAATAACAAAGACAAGAAACAACAAGTGTGGCAGGATGTGAAGTAAAAGAAATGCTTGTGTACTGTTAGTGGGAATGCAAGCTGGTACAGTCACTGTAGAAAACAGTATAGAGTTTCTACCAAAAATTAAAAACAGAATTGTTATATAGTTCAGTTATTCCACTACTGGATATTTACCCAAAGGAAATGAAAACACTAATTTGAAAAGATACAGGCACCCCTATGTTTATTGCAGCATTATTTACATAGCCAGATATGGACACAAACCAAGTGTCCATTGATACATGAATAGATAAGATGTGGGATCTCCTTCTCTCTCTCTCTCTCTCTCTATCTCTCTCTCTCTCACACACACACAATGGAATATCATTCAGTTATAAAAAGAGGGAAATCTTGTCACTTGCAGCAATGTGGATAGATCTAGAGGGTGTAATGCTAAGTGAAATAAGTCAGACAGAGACAACTGCCATGTGATTTCACTTATATGTGGAATTTAAGAAACAAAACAAAGAAATAAAGAAAAAAGGAGATAAACAAAAAACCAGACTCTCAAATGTAGAGAACGAACTGGTGGTTGTCAGAAGGGAGGTAGGTAGAGGGATGAGTGAAATAGATAAAGGGGATTAAGAACATATTTATCATGATGAGCACTAAGTAATGTATAGCATTATTAAATCGTTATATTAAACACCTGAAATAACTATAATACTGTATATTATACTTCAATTAAAAAAAAGAAAAAAAAATTAAAAATGAGATATGCCAAGTACCTAACATGGCACCAGGGTCATATTAGCAATTCAAAATATGGTAGCTACAATGAGAATTCTAAATATGGTAGGTAAAATTAAAAGACGAAAATGAAGGGACCTAATTGCAACATTGAAATTTTCAGCACCTCTGGAATTTCTGAGGCTTCATAAAACTATATCCTGATAGTCTTTTTTGACTTCATTTACTTCTAAGAAGTTTCTGAGAACAAATTTATTTTATTAAAATACATCTTGTATAGACTATTTCTTATGATACGTAAATCTTGCCACCCCATATCCAGTTATTTGAAAGCAGAATCTAAAGGGAAGAAAATGAATAGCTATTTTTCCTTTGAAAATAGTACGGGGTGGGGGGCAGAATTTTTTTCAGGTAAAGTCAAGTTTAAGTAGGAAAAGACTAGATTTTTAATCACAGTTGTTTTCTTTGTTTTACTGTGAACTCATCTTTTATTAAGTCTATCACTTATGGTCCTAATATTGTGATTGCTACATAATACTCTATTCCAAAATATAAGCACGAAAGGATGATTGCTTTTAATCCAAACACATGTTTTACTTTTTCAAAAAAATAAACTATTTACAAAGAATGATTTCTTCTGCCTCCACACCCCTCCAAGTCTCAAACTTTGTTTTCAGATTTCGAGCTTGTTATCAACAACTCGGTTCAAAGAGATTCTTTTCATTGTTCAGAATGACAACTGAAACAATTTGGAGGTTTTTGTGATTAAAGTACATGCACCCTTCAGCAACAGTGCTTACCAAATTAGTCTATTTTACTTTAGAAAGTGATTTCAAAGCCAGGGTTTTTGACTAACATTTTCTGAAATCACAGACCATGGTTGTATGAAGTTCCAGATGTTTTCTGGTTTTGTTATAATTGGGAAGAAGAATAAACAAGAACACCTGAAAGACACTGGGCTTTGAATGAGAAGCGATGACTGTCTGCACAAAACTAGAACTTTAAGTTCTAACATGTTCAGATTTGTTCTTTAGATATTGAGATATAAGTCTCAGTCTATCATGGATGTCTTAAGGTACCAAAGCAGCAAGACAAATAAGTTAATGTGGGTACTCTGCCCATTCATTCAACACTTATTATTAAACACTTTCAAGGGTATGGACACTGTTCTAAGGTTGGATTTATACGTTTTGTGGGTATAAACATATTAATCAAAATTTTCATTATGTTCATTCATTTATTCCACACTTATGGACAATTTATCTTATACCAAGCACTCTTCTAGTTTCTGGATTAAAAAGATAAATAAAACATGACACTTGCTTTCCAGGAGTTTATGGTGTAATACGGAGAGACACCTGAGCAATTAGTTAATTAAACAAATATTTAAGGAGCATTCATTATGGGTCAGACAGTGATCTGGGACTGAAGGATATCCTATAGCAGCACCCAGTCAAGCAAGAGTCTTCCCTCACGAAGCCCTCATGTTCTAGGGAAGAGGACAGAGAATGAACAAGTAAACAAATCAACACATAGTATGTCCTATATATGGCAGAATGAGATAATGTGAGTAATCGAGGAGGGACTACTCTATGTAAGGATCGCGGTAAATTCTATAGATTATATGAAGCAGAGACCTGAGGAAGGACAATGATAATGCCACATGGGAGCTAGGAGAAGTTATAGAGGAAGAATAAGGGCAATTTGGAGTGTCTGAGGAGTATAAGGATTCCAGCATTGTTGGAGAATGATGAGGTATTGAGGTTTGGGGGTAGTGATCTGAGATGAGGCTGGACAGGCAGGACAAGCCAGATCCTACAGAGCCTTGCAGGTCACAGAAGGACTTTTAGGTTGGATTTCTAAAACAACAGGAACATATTAAAGGACTTAAAGTGGGTTATTGATCTAATCTGATAGCATTTTTAAAAAGATCACTACCTCAAGTATGGCTTGGACAGGAAGAAGGGAAATAAGGAGAGTGTTGTAACCGACAGCTCCAGAAATGATGTTGGCATGGATTGAGATGAGTGGTTGTAAAAAAGATGAAAAGAAGTGGGTAATTTAAAGTAACTTTTAGAAGTAGAACTAATGCTGTCTGCTGTTGGATGGAATGCAAATTGGTATATCCACTCAAGTGTTTATCTGTGTTATGCCAAACGGCCCAAATGATAGAACGGCAAATCCTTCTCAGAGTGTGTGGAGCACCAGAAAAGTCTTGAAACAAGATAGTAACACTTGAGCTGAGTCTTTAGGATGAGTTTGTGACCATAGGCAGTGAGGGGATGTGCAGAGAAGGGTAATTGGCATGAGTGAAGGGTGAAAAAGGACAGGAGGGCAGTGAGTGCGAGTGGACATGGAAGGGCAGAGTCAGCTGCTGCAGGTCACACTGAAGAAAGGATACAGGGACACTCACTACCTGGAAGAAGATGACATAATGGTAACAAGGGAAAAGAGTAGTAAATTTTCCTATCAGTAGGGAATCTTTTGAACTTAGTATTAAGCTCAGTTGTTGATGAGTTTTGAATACTATTAGTTTAAATATTGTATTCTTAGATTTTTATAGTATGTAAATTTTAAGTTCCCTTAGTTGCTAACGTTCTCCTAGCATACTGCCCTTTACCAATGAGTAATATTTACTCTGGCAAGAAAATCAACTTCGTTATTTGTGGCAAGTAAATATAGTACAAGGACAGCATAGGTCCTTTATATAAATTAAAATACCTTTCTTTTACAACTTACTCTCGAATTTCATTATACCAAGCCAGATGATAATTGCACATTAACATTGATGAGCTCAGAATGTATTTTGTATTTTCTTCCCTTGCTCTGTAGGTGTAGTTCGGATCATAGAAATGACCACAGTAGTTTGAAATCTTCCAATTTTATAGCTAACTAATTTCTGATATCCTTAAGACTTTTTTTTTTTTTTGATAAGAGGTGTTTTTCCCATTTCTAAAATATAAAGGTAAACTTATGTTCTAAGAAAGTTTCTCAATGGACAATTTTGAAAGGAATTGTATATGAAAATGGGATTATATCATAAATTGCTGTGAGACTATAATGAGGTAAAAGTGTTTTATACCACAAAAGCTACAATCATATTCATTTCAGCATACCAGCATGTCAAGCACTTTCAAGGTAATGAATGCATTCCAGAAGATTGTATTTTTCCACACTTTAAATAGCATGAAGATCGTTGAAACAATTTGCTGTGGCATCAAAGGCATTGTGATGGGCGTTTCCCTCACAATTCTGAGGCAGAATTTAGCTTTGGCAAAGAGTGGGTATTTTAATGAATACTAGCTTACATTTTTCTTGGCATTAGGTTTATATAGGGCCATATTTCTCCCCCTTTGGAAAAAGATACAAAAATGCAAAAAATGACTATAATGGTTAACCAAAATGAATGTCCATGGCTGTTAGGTATTTTAAAGAACATCAGGTAGCATTTTGTGAAAGATTTAGTGACTGGTTACTACCATGTGGGTGTTGTTTAAGTGAGAGAAACAATTTTGAAAATGCTGGTAATGTTTTTGAAGAACTTTACTACATACAATATGGAAAATTTCTGAAGAGTATTATATCTACAAAAGTTATGGAAGTAGTGAGAAATTTTGACTTGCTGGTATTCTGATCTGCTACATTTGGGCACAAAGAGCTACCGTTCTTTCAAGTGGTAAATACCTGAGTTTCCCCAAATGATAACCTAGGCAGCCTTGTTGACTCCATAATCCCACCTGGGACTACCTTTATATGATATTTAGGCCTTTTAAGGAAACAGGCTTAATGTCAACCCAAGTAAAGATTTTATTATAAATTTGGGACTTTAGGTTGTCTCTAATTCTAGTCTTATGAAAAAATGGAAGAATATATTCTTATTTTTTCAGAGAAGCAAACACATGCCGTATGGGTATGAGGGACAAAATTCTTTCCAAGATGATGCACTTATTGTACAAAAATCATTTTAGGGAATTCTTATGGCCTTTTTGTGAAGTATCCTACGTCATAGTCTTTATATATTCAGTCCTATTGTATCCTGACATTTGATATTACTTTTCAAATTAGTTGAAGCTGTAATTTATTTATTTACTTACTTACTTTTGAGAGAAAGAGAGAATGCATGATTGGGGCAAGGGGGTAGGGAGAGACAGAGGGAGAGGGGGAGAAGGAGAATCAAGCCAGATTCACACCCAGCATGGAATTCTATTGATCATGGAAGCTCAGTCTTACAACCCTGAGATCATGATGTGAACTGAAATCAAGAGTCAGAGCCTTAACCAAGTGAGCCACCCTGGCACCCCAGTTTAATCTGTGATTTTAATTATAGTCTTAATTGTTTATAACAATTTTACTTGAGAAATTTTGTGAACCCAATGGTATTTTAGTTTATATAGAGACCATGTGAAGGTTAGAAGTATAATTTGAAGCATAAGCATTCACATTTTGTCAGTTTGTAATGAGGTACATGGTGTAGCATTATTATGATGTAACACATTCCTCAGGTAGGATAAACGAACAAACAAATCAAATAAATAAGTGCTCTTGCAGCATCTTCCATGTGTTGAGACTGTACTCAGTGCTACTGGAGAAGGAATTAGCACCAAGTTGCCTTTCCCTCTGTCAAGGAGCTTCTAAGATACTAGGTCATATTTTCTTATATTAACTGAATATAATATGGTGGGTATGGTAAGTGGCATCAGGATAATAAAATGTCAAGGGGTTTTAGAAGTGAAAGGCATCCCAGTGGTTGAAGGGGAGTGATGTGGGATACCATTTTAAATGGGACTTGAAGGATTGAAAAGATTTCGACTGTATCAGGAAGAATACATTTCAGATGGATAAGCAAAGGTGGAAATGTCCAGGGCATAGTATAAAAGAATAAGTGGGTGGGTTTTGCTGAAACAGGTTCTGTAGAGGGTAGGATGAGGCTGGAGCGGAGGGTTGGGTTTCCTGTGGAAGGCTTTGACTAGGACACAAATGGATCCTTAATTCCCTAATCAGTAGGGACACGAATGGTTTTTCAGTTGGTAGTGACATGATCAGTTTTTTAGACGGATTAAAATCTCCAGTAGTATTCAGGAAAAACAATTTTGTCAAGGAAAACACTGGAAGCATTAAGACTGCATAGGAGTTTTTTGCAATAATCTTGGTGAGTAGCAAGGATCAGATGGCATCAGGAAGATGGGAAACTGGATATTGATCCAAGCAGTCCTAAGAATTTGGCTATGGGAAGTTCGGATTCACAAATGCTGTGACCTCTTTTCCTTTTATGTTCAGAATTTGCTTTTACTTTAATAAACCCACTTCTATAAAAATTTCATGTCCAAGTAGAAATAAATTCCTTGTAAAACAAACTAAACCCTCCAGTTTGTGCACAAAACTTATAAAGGAAAATAGTGAAAAGATGTTATAACTTATCAATTTAATCTGTTTTTTGGTGGGTACTGAGCAAAAAATGATAAAAGTAGCAGTAATGTGGATAATTAATCAAATCAATGCATTTTTGTACTATTATGCCTATTGGTTTAAATGTAAATGATTAAAACAAATTTGGCTTAAAAAAAAGATTATATTTATTTGACACACACAGAGAGAGAGGGAGATTGCAAGCAGGGAAGAAGGGTAAAGAGAGAAGCAGCTTCTTTGCTGAGCAGGAAGCCTTTCTTGGAACTTGATCCCAGGACCCAGGGATCATGACCTGAGCCAAAGACAGACACTTAACTGACTGAGCCACCCAGGCACCCAACAAATTTGTCTGTTTTTATAATAATTCTTCAACAATTACAATTTTTCTCCTCACTGGGAAAATTTCGACTCATATGCTCTCAATAAAGATTTCAAGTATAGATAAGGATGAGTAGCATATTTCAATATGTACTGAACACTTGAAAAATTATTTAAAAAGTAAATAAAATAAAACCTTATCTTTGTATTATAGGAGTTTTCCCAACAAAGAAAAGAAAAACAAACATTGACAAGGAAGTTCAGTTTTCTTTAACTTTTATAAATCAATGAGATGTAAATGTCATCCATATTAAATCCAAAGTACACATTGTATTTCCTTATAATTTTTTCTGTGAACTCTGTTTATGTCTTTTGGCTCACAAGTTATATATACATATTTGTATTTGTATTTAGTATTTGCTGTCTAAAATGTAAAGCCTTGTTTGTTAGCATAACAACATCATTTCTCAAATTATACCTAGACATTTACTCTGAAGCACTTGCCCCTTGGTCAATCTATTTCATAATAAAAGCTTAGCCAAAAATTTATTTTCGCTTTTGTTTCCTTTGCCTTTGGAGACATATCTTGAAAGAAGTTGTTGTGGCTGATATCGAAGAGGTTACTGCCTATGTTCTCCTCTAGGGTTCTGATGGATTCCTGTCTCACGTTGAGGTCTTTTATCCATTTTGAGTTTATCTTTGTGTATGGTGTAAGAGAATGGTTGAGTTCCATTCTTCTACATATAGCTGTCCAGTTTTCCCAGCACCATTTATTGAAGAGACTGTCTTTTTTCCACTGTATATTTTTTCCTGTTTTGTCGAAGATTAATTGACCATAGAGTTGTGGGTCCATATCTGGGCTCTCTACTCTGTTGCACTGGTCTATGTGTCTGTTTTTATGCCAGTACCATGCTGTCTTGGTGATCACAGCTTTGTAGTAAAGCTTGAAATCAGGTAACGTGATGCCCCCAGTGTTATTTTTGTTTTTTAACATTTCCTTAGCGATTCAGGGTCTCTTCGGATTCCATACAAATTTTTGGATTATTTGCTCCAGCTCTTTGAAGAATACCAGTGGAATTTTGATTGGAATAGCATTAAAAGTATAGATTGCTTTAGGCAGTATAGACATTTTAACAATGTTTATTCTTCTAATCCAAGAGCATGGAATGGTCTTCCATCTTTTTGTGTCTTCTTCAATTTCTTTCATGAGTGTTCTGTAGTTACTTGAGTAGAGATCCTTTACCTCTTTGGTTAGGTTTATTCCCAGGTATCCTATGGTTCTTGGTGCTATAGTAAATGGAATCGATTCTCTAATTTCCCTTTCTGTATTTTCATTGTTAGTGTATAAGAAAGCCACTGATTTCTGCACATTGACTTTGAACTTTTGGGACCTCACCAAAATCAAAAAGCTTCTGCACAGCAAAGGAAACAGTCAAAAAAAACCAAAAAAACAAAAAAACAAAGAGGCAACCCACAGAATGGGAGAAGATATTTGCAAATGACAGTAGAGACAAAAGGTTGATATCCAGGATCTATAATGAACTCCTCAAACTCAACACACACAAAAGAGGCAATCATATCAAAAAATGGGCAGAAGATATGAACAGACACTTCTCCAATGAAGACATACGAATGGCTAGCTGACACATGAAAAAATGTTCATCATCACTAGCCATCAGGGAGATTCAAATTAAAACCACATTGAGATTTCACCTTACACAGTTAGGAGGGCCAAAATTAACAAGACAGGAAACAACATGTGTTGGAGGGGATGTGGAGAAAGGGGTACCCTCTTACACTGTTGGTGGGAATGCAAGTTGGTGCAGCCTCTTTGGAGAACAGTGTGGAAATTCCTAAAGAAATTAAAAATAGAACTTCCCTATGACCCTGCAATTGCACTCCTGGGTATTTACCCCAAAGATACAGATGTAGTGAAAAGAAGGGCCATCTGTACCCCAATGTTTATAGCTGCAATGGCCATGGTCGCCAAACTTTGGAAAGAACCCAGATGGCCTTCAACGGGTGAATGGATAAGGAAGATGTGGTCCATATACACTATGGAGTATTATGCCTCCATCAGAAAGGATGAATACCCAACTTTTGTAGCAACATGGACAGGACTGGAAGAGATTATGCTGAGTGAAATAAGTCAAGCAGAGAGAGTCAATTATCATATGGCTTCACTTACTTATGGAGCATAACAAATAGCATGGAGGGCATGGGGAGTTAGAGAGGAAAAGGGAGTTGGGGTGAATTGGAAGGGGAAGTAAATCATGAGAGACTGTAGACTCTGAAAAACAATCTGAGGGGTTTGAAGTGGCAGGGGGGTGGGAGGTTGGGCTACCAGGTGGTGGGTATTATAGAGGGCACAGATTGCATGGGCACTGGGTGTGGTGAAAAAATAATGAATACTATCATGCTGAAAATAAATAAATTAATTAACAAAAAGGCCTTAGCCAAGGTAGCACAAATTGTAAAGTTTTTAAAAAGTGCATTGCAATAAAAGGTACAAATTTGTTTTTTTAAAATTTTTTAATTTTTTCAGCGTAACAGTATTCATTATTTTTGCACCACACCCGGTGCTCCATGTAATCCGTGCCCTCTCCAATACCCACCACCTGGATCCCCCAACCTCCCACTGCTGCCCCTTCAAAACTCTCAGATTGTTTTTCAGAGTCCATAGTCTCTCATGGTTCACCACCCCCTTCCAATTTCCCTCAAATCCCTTCTCCTCTCCATCTCCCCTTGTCCTCCATGCTATTTGTTATGCCTAGAATTCTCAAATTTCAGGTAGATTATAAACTGTGTACATCAGAATAATATATATTTCTTTAATTTGATGAAAGCATAGTAAACACTTGAATGAATATGTAGAACGCACCTATAAAGGTACATGGTTCAACAGGGAAGTCCACTTCTTTCTCTCCCTCTGAGCCCTATCCCCATGTGTGTGCACATACTCTCTCTCTCTCTCATTCTCAAATAAAAAAGAACATATTAGCTATGTGGCATATTTTCCTTTGCACCAGTTTGCTCTCACTTTAATTTTGTAAATTGCTTCAGTGCAGGGGCATATTAACAAGATGTTTGTCCACGGGACCTGTGTTGTAGCCTTCCTGCCCTTCCCCTGTGTGAATTAGGGGCAGAGTTTCCCTTCAGCACTAGGATGAGTTTCATAGTATACACAATACCTCTGAAACTAAGGCTTCTTGTACCACCTGAGTTTCAGTTGCCTTTCTACATCTACAGGATCTACTTCTGCCTTTCTTAGCTCATTTCCCTGAGCTTGCTACCTTATGTACTCAGTGACAGTTGAAAGGTCATCCATGTTTATCTGGACTCTAATTCTTCTGTTCTTGACCAGCTCTGTCTGTTTGCTCACATGTCCTAGATGTAGTTGAGGAACGCTGTAGACTGAAGTGCCATTTCCAGATGGTCTGTTTTCACTAAATCAGTCAAAATAATAAGAAATTTCCTAGTCTCCAAGATACTATTGATTATAAAATATATCTTCAGTGGGAGGTGGGGGATAGGGAGAGGGTGGTTGTGTTATGGACATCAGAAAGAGTATGTGCTATGGTGAGTGCTGTGAAATGTATAAGCCTGATGAGTCACAGACCTGTATCCCTGGGGCTAATAATACAGTATATGTTAATAAAAAATATATATATATCTTCAATGTAGGAACTTTATGTTAAATATAATCAACAATGTTATTATAACTATACATTTATTTATTTATTATCTCTTATTTTTTATTTGTTCTCAGAAGGCCTCTTTTCTAGTGCCGTAGTTGATGCCTTCTTTCATAATCCATGCCAGATACATGATTCCTGAGGATTAACAAATTATTTGGGAGATATAAAAGTATACTCTTAGCTTAATGTAAGTAGAATTGACTTGTGGCAGACTAGTACTTTGAGACATTTTAGAATATGTAAGGTGCTTTTGCAACAATCATTCCCTCAATTCAGAGTAGAGACGTGAATTTTTTCTTTGATGGGAGAGTCATCTGGAATCTAAATCTGCCAGACTGTTGAAATCTGAGATTAAATATGGTTATGGAAGCTTTCAAAGTAATATTAAAATGAGGCAATCTGGGGCATCTGGGTAGCTCAGTTGGTTAAGCGCCTGCCTTTGGCTCAGGTCATGATCTCAGGGTCCTGGGATCGAGCCCCGCATTGGGCTTCCTGCTCAGCAAGGAGTCTGCTTCTCCCTCTGCCTCTGTGATCCTTCTCTCTCTGTGATAGCTTATGTTCTGTATCAAATAAATAAATAAAATCTTAAAAAAAAATATGAGGCAGTCTGATAGGTTAGCTTGATCCCCTCTCTAGTGTGGTCAAACACTCCAATTTACCGGGGACTAAGCTTTCAGTGCTGAAATTGACAAAGTCCCAAACAAGTGGGAGAGTTGGTTATGCAACCTATCCTTATACTGCTTTTTGTCTTTAGATGGAGGCTAAGGGGTCAGGGAAGGGTGAAAAAGCTGAGGTAATGACAATGAGGGTTTCTGCTACCAAAGTAATTTAGAGAAGAACAAGTAGAAATATAATTGGGTTCCACCCCCCCCCCGTTTTTTTTTTTTCAGGGGAATTGGAGAGTATAGATGTAAATCACACTCTATTTTGCCAAAATTTCTAATATATGAAAGTCCAGCAGTTGAGCATCACTCCATGAGGTCTTGGGAAGATATCAAGAGTGACCCATTGAAAGGGCAGTGGAAGAGAAAGAAAACAAGCATCCTGCCTTGCATATAGATTAGAAATGTTGGAATGTTTTGTTCCTATAGGCTGATGTGGTAGAACACCAAGTATCTTAGGGTTATATTAGTCAGGGTTCTCCAGAGACACAGAACCAATAGGAGATTACATGCTTGGAGAGATTTACTTTAAGGAATTAGCTCATGTGGCTGTGGGGGCTGATAAGTCTAAAATCTATAATGCAGTTCAGTAGGCTCAAAATTCAGGTAAGGATTGATATTGTAGGCTTAGCCCAAAACCAGCAGCCTCAAAACCCAGGCAAAGTATCCACATTGTAGTCTGAAGGCAGAATTGCTGCTGCTTCTGGAAACCTTGATCTTTGCTTTTAGGGCCTTCTTGGGATTGGGTAAAACCCACCCACATTATCAAAGATAACCTGCTTTACTGAAAGTCTGATTTAAATGTTAACCCATCTAAAAAATACTTTCACAGCAACATCTCGACTGGCATTTGACTAAACAACTCTGCACTTTAGCCTAGTCTAGTTGAGATGTAAAATTAATCATCACAGGGAGAAATTCATTGACTCAGTGAAGAGAAAATTCACCCTTTGTGAGGGCTGAGCTATGCACTCTCAGCTAGTTCTCCCTAATGGAGAGTACACTTGGGCTTCAGGAAATTACTCATTCCAAAAAGCAATTCAGAGGCCTAATGGACACCCACACAGTCCCCAGTGTGCCCCTGATTGAGCCAGCATTAGCTATTACTCCCACTGAGAAAACAGATGACAGAAGTTTCAGGAGCTAGACTTGTAGTAGATCTGAGCAAGGAGAACCACAATAACCTGTGATCTCCTTACAATGAACACATGCTCAATTTTTGAAGAGGTTCTTCCTTATCCCTCCCTCTCCTTGAGAATGAGCAGCAGGGCCAGGAATGGAGGAGGGAGAGAAAGATTACAAGGCGGTTGAGATAATAACCCTTAGCCAGCTTTTCAAACCATTGGCTGGAAGTGAATTTACTTGAAAGAATCTAGGTATTATTGATTATTTAATATAACATTTTTGCTACCAACAAAAATGGGGTCCCGAGAGTTAATTTCAGATACAGAGAATCTTAAAAGCAACAAATCTCTATATTTCTGAGTTTATCTGATTTTCGATCATTATAACTGAAATAATCACACTTGGTACACTGAACACTTATTGCTGGACGTTAAACAGTTTATCTTGAAATTCATCCAGAAGTCTTCTTACCAACCTCTTCTGACTTTGGAAAGTATTCTGCCAACTGCTTTTCAAACCCGGATACATATCAGAATCACCAGGGGATATTTTTTTAAAAACTTCAAATGCTCACCCACCTCCCAGCCTCTTCCACAAATCTGATTTAATTGATCAAAGGCAGAATATGGAGCATTGGTACTTAAAAAAATAAGGCCAAGTGATTCTAGTAGGTGGAAAAGCTTAAGACCACTGATACAAATATGATGATTTCTACAGCTTTTCATTGCATTGGCTAGTAAGTGGCAGACATCTTGTTATTTCAGTTAAAGGCTGAATATCTACTACAGTTATACTACAGTTAGGGGATCTGAATTTATACTACAGTTAGGGGATCTGAATTTAAATTAAAATTCAACTATGTAAGGTACAATTAATATAAGTAACTCAAGTGTGATATAAGTTGAACATATAACTTTAAAAAATATATTTGTGTCTTCTTTGGAGAAGTGTCTGTTCACATCTTCTGCCCATTTTTTGACATATTATCTGTTTTTTGAGTGTTCAGTTCAATCTTTATAGATCTTGGATATCAGCCCTTTCTCTGTAGTGTCATTTGCAAATATCTTCTACCATTCCATGGGTTGCCTCTTTGTTTTGTTGACCATTACCTTTGCTGTGCAGAAGCTTTTGAGCTTGATGAAATCCCAAAAGTTCATTTTTGCTTTTGTTTCGCTTGCCTTTGGAGACATGTCTTGAGAGAAGTTGCTGTGGCTGATGTCGAAGAGGTTATTGCCTATGTTCTCCCCTAGGATTTTGATAGATTCCTGCTTCATGATTTTCCCAACACCATTTATTGAAGAGACTGTCTTTTTTCCACTGGATTTTTTTTCCTGCTTTGTCCAAGATTATTTGACCATAGAGTTGCGATTCCATATCTGGACTCTCTACCCTTGCTTGTCCTAACATTGGCTTATTGCTGCCATGGGAAAATATTTTATCCTTTGGAGGGATAAAATATATCAGAAACTCTTTTAGAGGCCTTCACTGAACTGAATTCCACTGGTCCATGTGTCTGTTTTTGTGCCAGCACCATGCTGTCCTGGTGGTCACAGCTTTGTAGTAAAGCTTGAAATCAGGCAGTGTGATGCCCCAGCTTTGTTTTTCTTTTTCAACATTTCCTTAGCAATTCAGGGTCTTTTCTGGCTCCATAGAAATTTTAGGATTGTTTGTTCCAGCACTTTGAAAAATGTTAGTGGAATTTTGATGGAGATGGCATTGAAAATATAGAATGCTCCGGGGAGTACAGACATTTTAACAATGTTTATTCTTCTGATCCATGAGCATGGAATAGTTTACCATCTTTTTGTGTCTTCTCTCCACCTCCATTTCTCCCAATTCACTTTTCCTTTCCTTCTCCTAATGCTCTCAATGGTATTCCTTATGCTCCACAAGTAAGTGAAACCATATGATAATTTATTTTCTCTGCTTGACTTATTTCACTCAGCATAATCTTCTCTAAGCCCATTCATGTTGATGCAAAAGCTGGTATTCATCCTTTCTGATAGAGGCGTAATATTCCATTATATATATGGACCATATCTTCTTTATCTATTTGTCTGTTGAAGGGCATCTTGCCTCTTCCATAGTTTGGTGATTGTGGCCATTGCTGCTATGAACATTGGGGTACATATGGCCCTTAAAATATTTATTTATTTATTTGAGAGAGAGTGAGCATAAGAAGGGGGGAGAGTCAGAGGGGAAGCAGACTCCTTGCCAAACAGGGAGACCGATGCAGAGTTCTATCCTGGAACTCTGGGATCATGACCCGAGCTGAAGGCAGATGCTTAACTGACTGAGCTACCCAGGTGCCTCTGAAAAGATAACCTTTAATGTTCTTGTTTTAAAATCATATCTCAAACTTTCTTATTGACACATTTGTAGAATGCTTTATCTTCAGACTTATAAATATGTAATATTTATAATGTATAGGTATTGTCTCTGAAATATAAGCAAAAGAAGAAAAATTCCATAATGTGTTAAGAAACTTCAAAATCCAGTTGCAAACTCAGAACTGACTCCTACCTTCTTGTTTCCTTCCTTTTTTTCTCCTTCCTTTTCTTTTCAATATGATATTATAAATGACCCATTATATGAACTGCTACTCATACAAATACTTCAGGTTATAGAATTCTTCAGTTCAGAAATAAGTCATGAATTGGGGCATATCTTAACTTAAATCTATTTTGAATGTTTTCTATTACAATACTCATATTAAATGCAGAAATAAAAGTCAGTCCTAGAGTGTATTTTCTAGGTATGGTTGGGCCAAGCATCCTGATACAGGAAAAGTGAAAAATACATTATCTTCGAGACAGGAGCCAATTCTTGATCTGAGTCACTTTTGATGTGGTTGACAGTATATAAAGTGTTCATAGTTTTATTTTTAAGTATTTACCTCTGACCTCTGAGGATTTGATGGGATCAGAAGCAGAAATACAGATGTCTCAGATGAAAGTCATTTGGAAAGATATTCTGCCTAGCTCTTCAAATTCAAGATGTTTGGACTTTATATAAGCTAAAGAGAAGCATTTTAATGGAATCAATTCAACCCTAAATGTCATGGCATAGATGTCTCATCCAACTGAAAAGAGTATATCTATTTTTTTAATTTGAAGTGCAAAATACAAAGAGAAAATCCAGAAATCATGAGGCTACAGCTTGGTGAATTATCAGAAAATGAAAATGTATGCATTATTAGCACAGAAATTAAGAAATAAAACATATCTGTACCCCATTATATCCCTCCTAGTCCTAATTCCCCAAGGAGAACCACTGTTAAAACGTCTAGCCCCATAGACTAGTTTTACTTGTTTTACTGAATGCTTATTAAAGGAATTGTATATAACGTATTCTTTTGTGCTTGGCTTTAAAAATTAGTGTCAATGTTTTCATATCGATTATTTGCTTTTAAATATATACTATGTAAGGTAGTATAGTGAACAAAAGTGTTTAAATTGGACAAGCTGGAACACATATCTGGAGTTCTCTCATTTGCTAACTAACAGATATTTAACCTGTTCAAGCCTCAGTTTCTTCACCTGTACAATGGAAGTGGTAATGCTACCCTAAATGACGGCTGAGAGGATTAAATGAGATGCTATGTGTAAAGTACCCGGAAAATCATAGAAGCTTAATAATTGCTAGTCACCTCACCCCACATTCCTTCACCCTCCCACCTTTTCTCTTGAAATGTACTGGTGGGGATATTCCAGTTGCGAGCTAAAAAGATTTTGTCATGGAGGATCCAAAGAACACAAAATTTTTTGCTAGAGTTTTTAAGGAACAACAGTTTTTTTTTTTTTTTCCTTCCTTTAAGTTCTGGCAAATTAAATACATTGCAGTTCTATGATGTAACGCTGGAAAGACTTCATGTTTTAGCAAATGCCAAAGAAAACGTCAGGTGACCTTATGAGCCATGCTAATTGTAGGAAGTTATAAAGTAAGGAAACTGAATGTAAAGCTCCACTTCCTAGAGGTGATTTCGTTTCTCTTTCCTTCTCAACGGGCTAATGAGGGATTCTCAAACATTATTTTAGTCTTAAATTTAGTGAAATAAGTGTTTCTCTCTGAGACATCAGTGTTTTCAAAATAGTGTATAATTATATGTAATGTGAACAGCTATATTTATTATTGTATTCACACTAAAAGTTAGTGCTTGAAAATGATCAAATGAGATAAACTTATCTAATTCAAAATATCAATGAATTTATATTTTGAAAAATATTTCTTTTTTAAAAAACTTTAGAGAAAATGTTTTTTTTTTTAAGATTTTATTTATTTATTTGACAGAGAGAAATTACAAGTACACTGAGAGGCAGGCAGAGAGAGAGAGAAGGAAGCAGGCTCCCTGCTGAGCAGAGAGCCCGATTCGGGACTCGATCCCAGGACCCTGAGATCATGACCTGAGTCAAAGGCAGCGGCTTAACCCACTGAGCCACCCAGGCGCCCCTAGAGAAAATGTTTTTTAAAAAAACATTGAGTTTAGTTATAGCTTAATTGTAAGTAATTTTCAAAAAAAGTCTAAAAGTTGCTTCCTTTTAGAAATGAAAATGATAAATATAATGTAATTTAATTGCTAGTAATATTATTTAATTATCCCCTTACAAGGAGGGCATCTTAGTATTTTTGCTGTTTTAATTTGAGTATACTTAGAGGTACTTTTGTTTTTCTCACAAAGTAGGAAGTATATCAGTTGGTGTTCTTCCTTACTTCTTATTGTTATTGCAAGCCTCAAAAGATAATGTATGTTAAAGCTCTTTCCTATACAACATAAGATGAAAATATTTAGAAATATTTATATTTTTCTTTATATGTGGGCATAATTTCCTAGTATTTTAGATATGTTTATATATATATATTTATATAATAGATATATAGTAGCATATTAGATATATTTAGAATATCTGCCCATGCCAATCAATATCCCCAAGTTTTATCCTTTATTCATAAAATGTTAGTATGGTGTAAGTCTTTTCAATGACTTGTCCTATCTGTCCAGTCTAACTCTCCATATCTCTAATCTTTAAACCACTGGCTTAGAAAATCGAAGTTAAACAAAAGAAAAGGGACCCTGTAGAAGCCTGATGGCTTAGAATCTGAGCAGGAGACTGTGGCTGTTTCCCTTCTCTATCCCCGAAACAACCAGTCATTTCATTGAAAAACAGGTCTCAGAAGAACATATGTTATTCCTCTCACACATAGATGGCGCTACTGACTCACCATCACAGAGACCTTCACTCAGTTTCACTCTTGGCTTTGGATGAACGTCAATCCATGTCTGGTCCCCAGATAGTTTCTATTTCTGGAGAGTTAACTGGGGCTGGGAGGTGGTGGTGGTGCTGAGGTCCTTAACAAGGAGCTGTTATTATTGTGTGTAACCAACCGTGTTAATATTTAGAAACAGCAATGTATTCGTTAACTGAACTTTTCATGTTTTGAACACAAAGAACCCTGATTTGGACCCTTTTGCTTTAGTGAATTGTTTGTGAGATGCTGAGTACTTTACTGCATCTTCTTTGCATCTGTTTTGCAATGGGAGGGAAGGAACCCACATGTATCCATCATTTAGTACATACCAGTCACTGGGACTATCTATAAATATTTATTTAATCCCCTTATCCCTATTGGGAATGGTTTATTATCTCTATTATCCTGAATTCACACATAAAGATGAAGGTCAGGGATACTGTATGGCCTGAGATCTCCTAACAAATGAGTAACCATGATATTGTGGTTCAAGCCCAATTACATGACTTAAGATCTGACTTCAAATGTTCTTTCTATTTAAACCTATTCTGGGAATAATAATACTAATCTTATAAAATAAGCTTAATACAGACCTTGTCCTAACATTGGATTATTGCTGCCATGGGGAAAGGTAAATAATAGCCCTTTGGAAGAATAAAATATATTAGAAGCTCTTTTAAAGGCCTTCACTGAACTGAGTCACCAGATTAGCCAATGTTTTATTTTATTCTTTATAAAATATACTTACTGACTTGCATGAGTGAAGATTTAGAAATATATAAAATATAACCCCCATTGCTTTTATCTAGTGCAAACTTACCACCTAGAAATGTGATTTTTAAAATTTATGAATAGACATTCACAACTTTATTAAGGATTCTGAGAAGTTGGACATTTCTAAGTTCATGAGAATCACACACACACACATATATATATAGACACATATATGAAGATATATGTAATACACATATATAACTTTCATTTTGGGTTGAGAGAAGGAGTGTATTAAAGTTAGCTACTGTTAATGATTCATTAAGATATTTTATTTAAAATTTATGATGACTGCTTCTAAAGATTATCAGGACCACTGTCTTTAGAGGCAAAAGGGAAAAAAGATTAGCTGCCCATTATTTTGAAATTTGCCTAACTAGGTTCTCTCTCATATACCCTCTAACATGATTATATCAGATATACTTATTTCTCATTTCTAAGACCAGTTTAGTGGGATTTCATGAAGCACAATGCTTTTTCTTCTATTTTTTTTTGAATAAGAAAGGTGCATTTGATTGTATTCTGTAATTGATTATTTGTTCCTAAGTCTCTATCATTTTGGTTAGATTATAAGGTCACCTCTTTGCATTTAAACTACTTGTTATAACCATTTAATAAAGAAATCCCAGGAGAGAATCTATAGTGATCCTTAGGGCAAGTTGTCCAACAGAATCACCAACATGGCCAGTGATTCTAAGCACAGAGACATGAAGAATTCAGGGCTAAGGAAAATTTAAAAGGGAGATATCCTTTTTTTTTTTTAATATAATTTTTTATTTTTTATAAACATGTATTTTTATCCCCAGTGGTACAGGTCTGTGAATCACCAGGTTTACACACTTCACAGCACTCACCAAAGCACATACCCTCCCCAATGTCCATAATACCACCCCCTTCTCCCAAACCCCCTCCCCCCAGCAACCCTCAGTTTGTTTTGTGAGATTAAGAGTCACTTATGGTTTGTCTCCCTCCCAATCCCATCTTCTTTCATTTATTCTTCTCGTACCCACTTAAGCCCCCATGTTGCAACACCACTTCCTCATATCAGGGAGATCTCCTTTTAAAGAGGTAAACAACAGACAGGGAATGATCACCATGAGTCAAAAGTTCAAAGTGACTCAAAGAGCTTTGATTTTCATTTAAGCAGGTATAAGGTAGAAGGCTGTGGACCAAGACTTTGCGATCTTGACAACTAGAAACGTAAAGATAGATAAAACATAAGGTATCAGATAGAGAGATAGGGTGATGCAGGAATGGAATGCCCAACTGATTGGGGTAACAGGATCTTAGGAAACTTGATAATTGGGTAGAATATTGGAAAATAAACTCAGAGCTTAGATAACATAGTAGGGCTTTTGTTTGTTTGCTTGTTTGTTTGTTTAACCTGGAAAAGAAAAATTCCACATACAATCTATTTTATATTATCCTTCTCTGCTGGAGATGCCCTTCTACTGATATACTGGCTCTTACTAATTTTACTTTTACAAGCACTTTTCATCTATATTTATTTTTCTCTTTCCTCTATGTTAGCACTTTCTCCCTCTTTCTTGGAATATTCTTAACAGCATTCTGAGATTCAAATATATCCAAGATCTTTCTGTATAACCAAAAAAGCTCAAAATTTTCTTCATCACAATCTGTTTCCAGATTATACCACATTTCAATGTTTGCCTCAGTAGGATAAACAAGCAGCAGAAACAACAAAAAGCCAACTTCTCAAGAGTCCTTTATATTTCTAGTCATCAGTTCTCAACTTGTCATTCACTCCCCAGTGGTCTGGTTTCCACCTCCATTCCTCTCTAAAATTGTTATTTCATGGATACCAATGATTCCCATGTTATCAAATCCAAAGGATACTTCTCTGTCTTCATTTTCCTGTACTCAGCAGTGTTCAACATGGATGACCATGCACTCTGTACTGAAACTAATTTTCCATTGGCTTCCAGCCTACCCTTGACTATCCAGGCAGGGAATAATTTGACTTTGGAATAGTGGAAGAGATTTCTGGATATTCTTTTAAGACCATTCTGGAACTTCTGGGAATTGACTCGTTTCTATGGGACCTGTGACCCTTGCCTTTGAGCAGTTTTATAACTGGGAATTACAGATAGCTGAAAGCAATGGAAATAATTCTTTTCTATAGACATGAAAACCCTAACCCTAATCCTAACCCAGCGTATCAGTAGAAGGGCATCTCCGGCAGAGAAGGATAATATAAAATAGATTGTATGTGGAAATTTTCTTTCCCAGGTTAAACAAACAAACAAGTTTGTGTTTCTTGCTGCTTCTATTCTTGCTCTTCTATGTTCTACTTACTACTACCCGAGCAAGCAGACTGATTATTTTATTTTATAGTATGTATGTATGTATGTATGTATGTATGCATGTATCTTTCTATCTGAGAGAGAGAGAGACAGAATGCAAGTGGGGAGGGGCAGAGAGAGAGAGAGAGAGAGTCCGACATGGGACTCCATCTCATGACCCTGAGATCATGATCCGAATCTTCAAAACCCGGAGTCAGATGCTTGACTGACTAAGCCACCCGGGCACCCTAGACTGGTCTTTTTAAACACAGATCAGATTACTTCACTTTAATACCTTTGATACCTCCCAGTTTCATTTGGAATAAAATTCAAATTCCTTATATGAAGAATCCTACCTTGATCTCTCTGCTTTAGAAGATAAAATTAGCTTATAATGTAATTTTTAGTCTTTATTATACTCCTATGATGGGTATCATACCTGGTCCACAGTAGGTGCTCAGTAAATATTTTTTAATAAATTAATGAATTAAGTAATATACTTTTTGCATAAGGGGCTTACATAGTCCCTTGTCTATTTCCCCAAATCATTTCTCTTCTTAATCTCTACCTTGTTTACTATGTTACAGCTATAGTAATATATAGCTATTATTTTTCTTGAATAGTCACAAATGTTCCTGTTTTTAGAACTTTACTCTTACTGTTTCTTGTATCTAGAGTGTATTCTCTCTGGCTTTTCATAATTTGGCTCTTCCCCCTTTGAATCTGAAAAGAGCATCTTCAGATTTCAAATCACTTTCCTCAAAGAGACTTCTCTTTACCCTACCTAAAGTAGCCTCAGCTCTTCTTTTCCATAGTAGTCTCAGTCTTTTCCCTTCACATTTACCACAAACCACAATATCTTTGAATTTTTAAATTTGATTTTATTTGGTTATGCCCGACTTTGCCTTCTGTCCCTCCTCTTCCCTCTGTTGAAAGCAGAAATCTTACCTGCCCTTCTCCTCCTCCTAGTCCCAGAATCCAGGTTACACTGTGGATCATAAGGCACACCTAAAATTCTTTTTAAAAATGAATACATGGGGGCACCTGGGTGGCTCAGTTGTTAGGTGTCTGCCTTCAGCTCAAGTCATGATCCCGGGGTCCTGGGATTGAGCCCCACATTGGGCTCCCTGCTCTGCGAGAAGCCTGGTTCTCCCTCTCCAATTTCCCCTGCTTGTGTTCCCTCTCTCTGTCAAATAAATGAATAAAATCTTAAAAAAAAAAAAGAATACATGAAGGGTTAAGCTTATACTTTTAGTGTAATAATTTGTCAATATCTACCTTGATCTCTGTGTTACAGATGATGAAAAGTGTCTTATAATTTTTAGTCATTATTATATCCCAATGCCTGGTCCCAAAGTGCTCAATAAATATTTTTAAAATAAGTGAATGAATGAATAAAGTGGTATAATCTCAAAGCCAGAACAGATTCTTTGCTGCTACTTTACTACCATAGGCCAGTGTATAGTTCTAGTCTTTGAGGCCAACTGATTGCCCATTCTGGGCAGGACTGAATCCAGAGATGAGGGATAGATTAGATGTGGGCCCTTGGTTAGAGGAGTAGGCAGAAAACAGGCAGACCATTGTACTACTTTTAGCCCATAGGTAATTTTTCTTTTTTAAATCACTAGTGTTTGACTCAAACAAAATCTCAAATTCTATTCACCTATGAAGTTAGAGTTCTTTTATATTCTTCTAAATTAATAAATAAATTCATCCATTTAATAATGGTATACATTCTATTTTATACATACTTTCTCTCCAACCAGAAATTTTCCTGAATAGAGGAATAATTTTGTTGGTTATCAGATAACCACATTCGTGAATTTTATTTGAGTTTATTTTAGTAGTTATAAGAGTTGAATTACACTGTCTAAATCATGATAACTTTTTCTTAACTCCAAACACTAAAAAATATCCAGTTAAAAATTCATTACAATCTTACATTTCTGGGAAACCTTAAGAGAAACTATCTTAAATGTAGCAGAGATTTCAGATATATTTTAAATATTTTTTGGAAGTTATGTATAAAAATATGAATTATTGGTAGGAAAACCAGACAATGCTCATTTTTTATTGTATTTATGTTTCTTAAAAATCACAAAAACTGAAATACCCGAAACAAACTCTAAATGGAGTAGAACTGAGAAGATGTAGCAGAGAATGTCTTTTGTTTAGAACAAAATCTTGAATGGGGAGCTTTTTTAAGGCAAGTTGAAAATTAATTATTTTTAATAGAACATATAGGGCATAGACTTATACAAATCTATCATATATATGATGTCTTATCTTGACTCTGATTGTTATATTTTAGAACCAGTCTGGCTGGGTAGGAAAATTTGAATTTGGATAATTTTAAAATATAAGTACTGATATTTTAAAAAAGAGCTTATTTTACTTTAGAGCAAAAGAAAATTCAGCATTGTTGGTGATGGTTCATTAATGCAAGAGTAGAAGAATTAATATAAATTCAGAGAAGACATAATTTCTTAAACCTATCCATAATTTAGTAATAATCCCTTAGTAGAAATTAACCTACCTATAAATATATAAAGTAAAAGGATAAAAATTAAGAATTTAATAAACTCAATGACTACCAGGTCCAACTAAGATAGCTTTTAGGGATATCCCATTTGGGATAATGCAATGGATCTTAGACTAAGAGTGAGAATTCTGTATTCTAATTTTAGGACTTACCTTAATTTATTTTATTTTAGGACAGGTAAATTTATTCACACGAACTAGTAGTCTTTACCTACAAAATAAGGGATAAGACGTCTTAACTTTGTATGTTTATACTTAAAACTCAGTCCATTATTGGACAATAGGATATGAGTCATGAACAAGCCTTAATGTCTCCACTACTGTACTTGAAGCTTATATTCATAGAGAGAAAAAAATCAAAGAAGCGAGTTGAAGGGTCTTTTTATACATCGTTATTTCTTGAGAATTCTCTAAATGATTACTTTTGTTTTTTTTCCCCACTTTTGATTTCCTCATCCAAGTGGGTCTGATGGCTACGATCAGTTCTTTAATTCCATATTAAGGATAATAATGTCAAAGGAAAGAATTGTCTTGATTCTAGAAATTTCTTCCACTTACTGTCCTTCTTGAAATTTTTTATTTAATATATTACTTCATCCACTCTGCTACTTACCTAGATTTCTTTATGAAATTTTTAAATTAATTGTGTTTTTTCTTATATATAAACTCTTTAAAGATGATTGGACATATGTGACTATGAATATAGAAAATATAACTAAATACAGCATATAGTTATTGGACATTAGAAAAAATTATATCCTCATGGTAATATCATTCTTTTTTTGGACAAAAAAATTATTATAGCTGATTCAATAATCTTGTGAAGCATGTAAGAAATGTCTTCTATTGCCTGCATACATATGAAAATAAAATAACAAAATATAAATAAATTATCTAAGATACTTAAGTGAGTCAATGGAAAACAAGGAAATAAAATTCATAGGTGGAGTTAATATAAAAATACTAAGACAGTGTATTATATTAGAGCTAAGTTAGCTTTAAATCATTGGAAGCTTGAACTCATTATGCATTGCACAGTATATAAAGTGATTTATATAGATAGATCAAGCAAATATATGTCTTACTATTTTAGATGAATCCAAACCATTACAGTTGGTTAATAATGAATGTTGGAAAAGAGAAGGATAAATATTACAGTTCAGAGCAGACACATCTTACTGCTAAGTTTTTTTGGGAAGGAGAATGATTAAGAGTCACTTATGGTTTGAACTTGAAACATCATGATCCTGTGTGCCTATATCAAATTTATAATTTTAACAAAGGCATGTAGTTTTTCTGAATTTCTTTCAAAGAAACCATGCTCACTACCCTGGGAATTTTTTTTTCCAATCTCATGTTCTATGAATGATGAATTTTATGGATTATAATGGGTTTCTTCAAAATTTATATTTAAAAAAATCCTAATCCCCCGTGTAACGCTTTATTTATTAGATGGTGAGGACTTCCGGAGGTAATGAGGTCATGTTGATGGAACCCTCATGAAGGGAATTAGTACTTTTTTTTTTCTAAGATTTTATTTATTTGACAGAGAGATCACAAGTACACAGAGGGGCAGACAGAGAGGCAGGCAGAGAGAGAGGGGGAAGCAGGCTCCCCGCTGAGCAGAGAGCCTGACGCGGGGCTCGATTCCAAGACCCTGAGATCATGACCTGAGCTGAAGGCAGAGGCTTTAACCCACTGAGCCACCCAGGCGCCCCGGGAATTAGTACTCTTATAAGAAGGGACAGGAGAGAGGGTTCTCTTTCCTCCTCTCTCTCACTCTTTTTGCCATGTGAGAAGCCAGTCATCTGCAAACTAGGAAAAGTATTCTTACCAAACACTTGACCTACCACCTTGATCTTGGACTTTCCAGTTTTCAGAGCTGTGACAAACAAATGTTTGTTGGGATGCCTGGGTGGCACAGTTAAGCATCCCACTCTTGGTTTCAGCTTAGGTCATGATCTCAGGGTAGTGAGACTGAGCCCTGCTTGGGGCTTTGCTCTCAGCAGGGAATCTACTTGAGATTCTATTCCTCTCTTTTGCCCTCTCCCTTCTGCTCTTCCCCTCTACTCTGTGTGCATGTGCCCTCCCTCTCTCAAATAAATAAATAAAATCTTTAAAAAATGTAAATGTTTATTGTTTAAGACCCCCAGTCTTTGGTATTCTTGTATAGCAACCTGAACTGACTAGGACAACAACTTATTAAAGTTATTTCATAATGACTTTTATCACATCACAATAAACGGATTTACTTACCTTCTACATTGTGTTGGCTAGGTTAAGTAGACCAGGATGCAGTAGAGACCTCAGACCAACAGGAGCCAATGTACCCACAGTATAAGGAAATCTCAATAACTGAGTAACCACCAAACTGCAAAAAATGATTTTTCTGTGATAATAGTCTAGTTGAACTGTCTAAGCTTGACTTTATTTGTAATAGAATCACTTGAAAGGTAATTGTCGTTCCAGGTATTTGATAGATAGTTTAGGCATTTAGCCATTTTGGATTTTTGTATTAAAATTTTATAGTTTTTATGAGTTATGTAACTATCTTAATTTATTTTCCAATTGGATTGTTAAGGTGAATAATTTCATTTTGAATTTAACATGCCCAGAAAGCATATTTTTGGTGTGAAATGTCAAAGTATGTTTTTCTTCCCTATAAGAAAATAGCTTGCAGATTTGGTTGACATTTGATATGAAGTGATTTCTATAGTTTGAGGCGCAAGTGAACTTCAATTCTAACCTTGTAACGATTATACATGTTTATGGAAAATGAGTTGAAATGTAGAACTGCAATCATTGTCTGCATTTTTCAGGTTTTGCCAGGCCTAAATGCCTTTTTATTTAGAGAATTTTCCATGCCTTTGGGTTGCTAAAAATCAAAATAATGTAAATTGGTACATTTTTATTTGGTTGAATCTCTAGCCAAATAGGCAGTGACCATGAGCTTTATTCATAATATCATATTTTGCATGGGCTTTGCCTATGGCTCTTGGAATGCACTGGTGGCTTATCAGGAAAAAGGGAATAATCCATTCTAGAGGAATGGCCTGGCTTAGGGCTGACGCATAAGGAGGGAGGTTATATAAAGAGACACATAAGGAGTGAAGTTATAGTATATAAGAGCATAATACAATCTCAGGCTATTTGTGGTGGTGCTTGTAGTTAAAAGGCAAGTCAATACATGGATATTTGTTCATATTTAAAACACTGTCTTGTTTTCAAAAAGATCAACTTCAATCTTTTTAAAAATTATATTTTAGGGGGTGCCTGAGTGGCCCAGTCAGTTAAGCATCTGCCTTAGGCTTAGGTCATGATCCTGGAGTCCTGGGATCCAGCCCCACATCGGCTCCCTGCTCAGCAGGGAGTCTGCTTTTCCCTCTGCCTCTGCCTGCTGCTCCCCATGTTTGTGCTCTCTCTCTCTCACTCTCGTTCCATATCAAATAAATAAAATTTTAAAAAATTATATTTCAGAACAAACTTCTTCTTAAGACAGTTTTAGATTTACAGAAAAATTGATAGGATAGTACAGAGTTCTCACCTTACATGTAGTTTCTCCTATTATTAGTACCTTACAAGTGTGGTATGCTTGTCACAATTAACAAACCAATACTGATACGTTATTATTAATTAAAGTCTATAGTTTAATCAGATTTCCACAGATTTTAACTAAGGTCCTTTTTCTGTCCCATGATCTCATCCATCACATCACATTGTATTTAGTCATCATGTCTTCTTAGGTTCCTCTTGGCTATGACAGTTTCTCAGATTTTCCTTGACTTTATGACTTAGAGTTTTGAGGAGTACTGGTTGGGTACTTCGTAGAATGCCCTTTCATTGGGATTTTCTGATGTTTCCCTCTTTTTTTAATTAAAAAAGTTTGAATTGTGGTAAAGAACAATTAAACATAACAATATGACAATAACAATAACATAACAATAACAACATAAAAATATGTTGACCTTTTTTTTTCCCCAATGTGAACATATCCCTTACATCCTATAGTTACTTTTTTTTTTCTTTTTTTTTGGTGAGACCATTTAAGATATAGTCTCATAGCAAATTTTAAGTATACAATGCAGTATTATGAGCTATAATCACCATGATGTGATTATATCATCAGAACTTATTTATTTCATAACTGACAGTTTGTACCTATTTGACCGACATTCCTACTTTTCCCATCTTCTAATGCTTGGAAACCACTGTTCTACTCTGGTTCTATGAGTTTAACTTTTTTTAGATTCTCTATATAAGTGAGATCATGTATTTGTCTTTCTGTGTCTACCTTGTCATAAATACCCTCTAGTTTCATCTATGTTGTCACAAGGGGCAAGATTTCTTTCTTTTTTAGAGCTGATTAATATTCTATTCTATATACATATTTTATATATATCCATATTTACATATGGATATATATTCCACTGTGCATATATCACATTATCTTTTTAAAAAAATATTTATTTATTTATTTGAGAGAGAGGGAGAGTGTGAGAAGGGGGAGGGGCAGAGTGAAAGGGAGAGACAGAATCTCCAGCAGACTCCAAGCTGAGCACAGAGCCCAATGTGGGGCTCGATTTCAAGACCCTGGGATCATGACCTGAGCCAAAACTAGGAGTCAGAGGATGAACTGACTGAGCCACCCAGGTGCCCCTATATCTCATTTTCTTTAACTAGTCACCCATCAACAGACACTTAGGTTATTTCCATATCTTGGCTATTATGAATAATGTTACATTGAACATGGGAGTGCAAATATCTTGTTGAGATAGTGATTTCTTTCTTTATTTTCTTTTTTGAGGGAAATATCAAAAGTGGAGTTGCTGGATTGTATGGTAGTTCTATTTTTATGTTTTGGAAGAGGCACCACCTCCATACTGTTTCCCATAGTGGCTTCATCAGTTTATGTTTTACCATCAGTACACAAGAGTTCCTTTTTCCCCATACTTTTACCAAACTTGTTGTCTCTTGTCTTTTTTATACCAATCATGCTAACAGGTGAAAAACGATATCTCACTGTGGTTTCAGTTTGCATTTCTCTCTTTGGTAGAGATATTGAGCATCTTTTCATATACCTGTTAGCCATCTCTATGTCTTCTCTCAAAGAAAAATGTCTGTTTAGGTTTTTTTCCGATTTTATAATTGGGTTATGTGAGCACTTTGTATATTTTGGGTATTAACCACTTATCAGATAGATTTTATTTTTTCCATTTTGTAAGTTGCCTTTTGATTTCATTGATTGTTTTCTCTGCCGTACAGAAGCTTTTTAGTTTTATGTACTCCTACTTGTTTACTTCTGCTTTTGTTACCTGTGCTTTTGGTGTCAGATTTAAAAAAAAATCATTGCTAAGACCAATATTAAAGAGATTTTTCCCTATATTTTCTTCTGAGAGTTTTATGATTTCAGGTCTTACATTTAACTGTTTAATCTATTTTGGGCCACCTGAGTGACTCAGTCAGTTGAGCATCTGCCTTCAGCTCAGATCATGATCCCAGGCTCCTGGGATCGGGCATCGGTTTCCCTGCTCTGTAGGGAGCCTGGTTCTCCCTCTCTCTCTGCCTGCTCATGCTTGTGCTCACGCTTGCTCTGTCAAATAAATAAATAAATAAATAAATAAATAAATAAATAATCTTTTTACAAAAGTCTTTAATCTATTTTGAGTAAATTTTTGTGTATGGCATAAGTGTCCAGTGTCATTCTTTTGCATAGTGTTTTTCCAAGACCACTTATTGAAGGAACAATCCTTTTCTTACTGTGTACTCTTGGTATTCTAGTCAAAGGATAAAAATATTAAAAATTAACCATTTATGTGTGG
The DNA here is from genome assembly GCF_022355385.1 of Mustela nigripes. Lineage (NCBI taxonomy): Eukaryota > Metazoa > Chordata > Mammalia > Carnivora > Mustelidae > Mustela > Mustela nigripes. The sequence goes on from NC_081561.1 coordinate 101,812,902, forward strand.
GGTTATTTCTGGGCTCTCTCTTGAGTTCCGTTGGTCTAAATATCTGTTTTTATGTCAGTGCAATACTGTTTTGATTACTATGGCTTTGTAATATAGTTTGAAATCAGGAACGGTGATACCTCCAGCTTTGTACTTTATCAAGATTGTTTTGGCTATTTAGAACCTCTGTGATTCCATACAGATTTTAGGATTTTTTTTTAAATTCTGTGAAAAATGCCATTAGTATTTTGATAGTTTGCACTAAATCTGAGATTGCTTTGGGTGGTATGAATATTTCACAGTGTTAATTTTTCAAATTCATGAACATAGGATATCTTCCCATTTATTTGTGTCTTCCTTGATGTCTTTCATCAATGTTTTGTTACCTTTTAGTATCAGATCTTTTACCTCCTTGGTTAAATTTATTCCTATGTATTTTATTTTTCTGGTAACATTATAAATGGGAGTTTTTCCCAATTTCACTTTTTGGATAATATGTTATTAATATATAGAAATGGAACTACTTTTATATCTTGATTTTGTATCCTGAAACTTTACTGAATTTTTTTTATTAGTTCTAAGAGCATTTTGGTGGAGTTTTTAGTGTTTTATATACATAGGAGTATGCCATCTGCAACACAGAAACACTGTTCTTCCTTTCCTGCTTGGATATCTCTTATTTCTGTTTCTTGCCTGATTGCTCTCGTCAGGACTTCTATTACTCTGTTGAATAGAAGTGGTTAGACTGAGCACCCTGTTTTGTTCCTGATCTTGAAGGAAAATTTTCAGCTATTCCCTGTTTAATATGATATTAGCTATGGTCTTGTCATATATGGCATTCATTATGTTGAGGTACATTCATTCTATACTTAATTTGTTGAGAATTTTTTTCATGAAAGGTATATTCAATTTTGCCAAGTGCTTTTCCTGCTTTTATTGATATGATCTTATGGTTGTTAATCTCTCATTCTGGTGTATGTGGTATATCACATGGATTGATTTGCATATTTTGAACCATTCTTGCACCGAGGGATAAATCTAACTTGATCATGGTCTATGTTCTTTTAATGTGCTCTTACATTTTGTTTGCTCAAATTTTTTTTAAAGATTTTATTATATTTGTTTGACAGGCAGAGATTACAAGTAGACAGAGAGGCAGGCAGAGAGAGAGGGGAGGAAGCAGGCCCCCCGCTGAGCAGAGAGCGCAATGCGGGGCTCGATCCCAGGACCCTGAGATCATGACCTGAGCCAAAGGCAGAGGCTTTAACCCACTGAGCCACCCAGGCGCCCCCGTTTGCTCATATTTTATTTTGAGGATTTGTGTATGTGTGTTCAGCAAATATATTGGTCTATAGTTTTTTGGTAGTGTCCTTGTCAAGCTTTGGTATGAGGGTAATCCTGGCCTTATAAATGGATTTGGTAGTGTTTCCTCCTCTTCAGTTTTATGGAAGAGTTTGAGAAGAATTAACATTAATTATTCTTCCAATATTTGATAGAATTTACCCATGAAGCCATCTTGTCCTGGGCTTTCCTTTGTTGGGAGTTTTGGTTTTTGGTTTTCCGTTACTGCTTAAATCTCCTCACTTGCTTTTGGTCTATTCATTTTTCTATTTCTTTGTTATTTAGTCTTGGTAGGTTGAATGTTTCTGGAAACTCATCCATGTCTTCTAGGTTATCCAAGTTGTCAGCATTTAGTTGTTGATAGTGGTCTCTTATTAGCCTTTGTATTTCTGTGGTGTCAGTTATAAATTTCCTCATTCATATATAACTTTATTTATTTGAGTCTTTTTGTTTCTTGGTTAGTCTATTTTAAGCTTTGCCAAATTTGTTTATCTTTAAAAAAATAACTCACTTTTGTTGATCTTTGTTGTTGTTTGTCTAGCTTCTATTTTATTCATTTTTACTCAAGTCCTTATCATCTCCTTCTGCTTACTTTGGGCTTAGTTCTTCTTTTGCCAATTCTATGAAGTATAGTTAGTTTATGTAAAACTTTTTTTTTCTTAAGGTAGGTACTTACCACTACAAAAATTCTTAATAGAACTGTTTTTCCTGTGTTCCATAAGTTTTGGTATGTTGCTTTTTCATATTTGCCTATTTCAAGGTATTTTTTAAATTTTATTTTTGGTTCTTTCTTTGATACATTGGTTATTCAGTATGTGTTAGTATCTTCATATTTGTGAATTTTCCAATTTTACTTCTGTTACTGATCTCTAGTTTCATACCATTGTGGTCATAAAAATGTACTCAATACGATTTCAGTCTTCTTAAATTGTTAGGACTAGTGTTGTGACCAATGATCTATATGCTCTATCCTGGCTAATTTCCATGTGCACCTAAGAAAAATATATATTATGCTGCTATTTGATGGAATTTTCTATATATGTCTATTGGGTTCATTTAGTGTTATGAAAGTCTGCTTTTACTGTATTGATTTTCTCTCTGAATAAACAGTCCATTGTTGAAAGTAGGGTTTTAAAATCCCCTATTATGGCACTGCATTTTTTTCTCCCCTCAGTTCTGTGAATATTTGCTTTAAATATGTAGGTCCTCTAATGTTAGGTGCATATATATATTTATAACAGTTATTTTCTCTTGATGAATTAATCTTTTTGCTTTTATATAATGACCTTTGTCTTTTGTGGCCAATTTTGACTAAAAATCTATTTTGTCTGTCGTAAGTATAAACACCTCTGCTCTCTTTTGTTTACTATTTGCATGGAATATCTTGTTCTATCTTTTTACTTTCAGCCTATTTGTGTCTTTAAATATAAAGTGTGCCCCTTGTAGACACATATAGTTAGATCTTGTTTCTTTACCCAGTTATTATGCTATGTCTTCTGATTGGGGAATTTAGTCCATTTTCATTTAAATTGATTATTCATAGTGAAGGACTTACTATTACCATTTTTCTTGTTTTCGGTCTGTTTTGTAGTTCTTTCCCACTTTTCTTTTGTTTTCTTTCTTTGTGATTTGTTGATTTTTTCACCATATATATATATATATATATATATATATATATATATGTATATATAGTGGTATGCTTTGATTTCTTACTCTCTTTTTGTATCCTTTAGGGTTTTTTCTTCTTTGTGAATGAATTTTGTATAAAGCATCTTATAATAGTCTGCTTTAAGCTGAGTTAAAAGAAATTTATGTACTGTTGTTATAGAACTTAGAATATTCTGAGTTGACTATATACATACTTTTAACAATGAGTTTTATATTTTCATGTCACTGAGTGCCTTTCTATTTCAACATAAAGAACTATCTCTAAAATTTTTGTAAGCCATGTTTAGTGGTGATAACTCCCTCTGCTTTTGTTTATATGGAAATATCTTTATTTCTCCTTTGTGTCTAGAGTATGATGATCTTGTTTTGCTTTTTTGCTTGTTTGAGCACTTTGAATATATTCCACTCCCTCCTGGCTTGCAAAGTTTCTTCTGAGAAGTATACTGATAGCCTTATATGATGAGTATCTTCTCTTGCTACTTTTATAATTCTCATTTTGTCTTTGACTTTTGAGAATTTATTTATAAATTCAGGGTAATGTTCTTTGGATTGATCTTGCTTGGGGTTCTCTGAACTTCTTGTGCCTTGGTGTTCCATATCCATCCCATGACTTACGAAGCTTACAGCCATTTTTATAAAAGTAAGCTTTCTGTTTCTTTCTCTGTCCCTTCTTCCCAGACTCCTAAACTGCTTAATGGTATCCTATAGGTCCCATATGCTTTCTTCACTCTTTTTTATTTTCCTTAATAATTTTTTGCTCTTCTAAATGACTAATTTCAAATGATTTGTCTTCAAGTTAGCTGATGATTTCTTCTATGTGATTGAAATTGCTATTGAGTACTCTACTGAATTTTTCAGTGCAGTTTTTATATTTTTCACCTCCAAGATTCCTGTTTTTTTTTTTTTTAATGGTTTCTATTTCTTTATTAAGCTTCTTATTTGTTATGTATATTTTCTTGCTTTCATTTTGTTGTCTATTTGTGTTCTTTGGCATCTCACTGATCTTTAAGATGATTATTTTGAATTCTTTGTCAGGCCATATGTAGATCTCCATTTCTTTGAGGTTGGTTACTGGTGCTTTATTGGTTCCTTTGGTGGTGTCATGTTTATGTGACTCTTTGTGATCTGTGTAGCTTTGTATTGGTATCTGCATTTGAAGGAACAAACACCTCTTCTAGTCCTTGCAGATTTGGTTTCAACAGGTAAACCTTTGTTTAGATCTCTAGGCTAATATCCAGGATTATAATTAAGTGGGGTTGGAGCTGGATTATATGACTGCTGCTGGGACCAGAGCCAATAAGTCTACTACCTAGGCACAGACTACCTTCTCCCTTGTCTTAGATTCTACCAGTGTTTCAAATCTCCTACCTGGTTCCCAAAGCTCCCTCAAAAATGGTTTTGCCCATGGATAGCTATCAAATTATTGCTGCTGAGGGGGAATATGAGCAACAGGTCTCCTATTCCAACGTCTTGCTGATGTCACCTCCCATTCTAACCATTTTGAATGTATAGTTCAGTACTATTATCTGAATTCACATTATTTTATAACAGATATCTAGAGCTTTTTGATCATGCAAAAATGAAACTATACCTGTTGAACAACAACTCATTTCCACCCCCCATCCCAAGGTTCTTTAGTTGTTGAGTTTGGCTGGGAGACTTAAAATATAATTCTGATTTCATATGAGATAGGAAAGAATATTTATTGAAAACTACTATATTCCAGACACTTTTGTCAGCTACTTTTAAATATGTTTTCTTATTTAGTTCTTAAAAAGTAGAATGAAGCTGTACTTACTGTCCTCATTTTTCAGATTTGGTAACTTTGGCTTTGTTGAGTAACCTGCAAAAGTGTACATAACAATTAACGAGGCAGATATTGATCCCAAACTGGACTTGTAGAAATGCAAATGAGTAGAGTGATTACAATCTTTGAGGAAATGAAGAGAGAATCTGATAATTTAATTCTTATTTTATTACTTCAGTGAAATATATAGAAGTTGTACTTTAAGCATTCAGCATTTTGGAGCTGGAAAGCCCTCTGCTTCAGGGTCTGCTGCTCTCTGGACCATTTCACATTCCATTCTCATGACTGACTGATGTGCATGACTATGACAAACGCTTGGCAGCCTCACTGGGCGGGGCCTGTGAGTGTGAGGACTCAGACTGTCATTAAACTAGGGCCTGGTGCCAAGGACTGAGTGCATGCTGAAGACACTGCTCCAAGCTCCACCACCCTATTGGCCAAAGCACAAGTGCAGACTGTGCTTGTGAAATTATTGTAAATTATTTTTTAATGGAACATTTTAAATCAGACAAAGAAAATGCTTTCCCTCTGGAATGGAATCCCACCCTATTGCAATCTGAGTTCGACTTGATAAATAATGGGACAGGCTACTGAGGGAGATTACAAATTGTATCTCTCAAAGGGATTTAAAAAGAGAATAACCATCTGTCCATGATGAGTCCAAGGTAAAGTTGTGTCTGTGAATCTGAAAAACCCATGGTATTGTAAAATGAGTATTTTACTAATAAGAAAAAAAAAAACCCTCAAATTTAGTACTGATCTTTCCAGTAACTCTTCTTGTGACCTTAAGCAAGTAGCTTGAATTCTGTCACCATATGGTGACATCTCCAGAGAGCAGGTCCTCTGATTTATATGCTTTTGACACTTGAATATCAAGACACAACTCTAAATAAATTACAATGAGAGGTTGAACTAAAATATGTTCTATGAAAACCAGCGCCATGGGAGGTAAGTAAGTATTTGATTATAGAGATGTTTTGTAGTAATATGGGGGAAAGTGAGTAGAATAAAATTAAGCTTTTTTTTTTTTTAATGCTAAGACTTCTCAGAGCCTTTCATGTGCTAAAGGGTAATGTGATTTTCCAAGAATTAACTGGCATTAAGTGTTTCCCAAACATACTTGACACAAAACCCGTTTTGTTCAACATATCATAGATTTCATGTTCTGTGACTAGTTTTTTGATAATCACAGATTTCCAACTCAATACTGTAACTTCCAGCTTTGAAAATTCAGTATGTCCATATTTTCTAAATATCCCTGCTTATTTTAGTACCCATCAGAAGTATAAAAATTTATTCATCAGTAATTTATTCAATAAGGATTTATTAGCACCCATTACATGTTAGGGTAGGGCCAAGTGTTGAAAATATGTCACTAAATAAACAACAATAAAATTTCTGCTCTCATGAAGCCTATATTTCAGTGAGTGAGACAGATAATAAATAAGTAATAATATATAAATGTGCTATGGAGAAAAATAGGGAGAATTCTGGGTTAACCTTAGTAACTTACAATAAGTTAACTTAATAATAAAATTAAGTAGATGTGAAACTGCGGAATTTCTGAAGGTAAGTCAGAAAAGGCCATGCTGCTTTATTTGATTCTCTTGGAATGGCCATTTTTCAAATGCTTTTTCATAGGTGGTTGTTTCTGGGAACACATGGCCTGGAAATCCCAAGCCATGGGATAAATCCTATTCAGGTGCCCTGGTCAACATTCCCAATAGCCCCTATTCTTGGAATCATTTTGACCCAAGTGTCCAACATCTCAGTGAAGATGCCTCCATGTAACTTCAGTCGTCAGGTATGGGAGTTACTCCCAGCCACTTGAGCTTTCCCAGCTGCTTTTGTAGAAAAACAAGATATCTCCCTGTGACCTCTCAATTCCTGACCTATAGAAGCCTTGACATAACATATTTGTTGATTTATGCCATGAAGAATGGTTTGTGATTTAGCGCAGTATACTTTGTAACAAGGGTCATACCTCTTTTCTTTCACATTCTCTCACATCTGAGAGAATGGCTGTGACTTGCTTCAACAGGCTCTTTTTTGTCACTTCTTGTTTCAGAATCTAGGTAGCAATTATGAGTTGGATAACATCTGAGAAAAGCCTGGGTATCCTATGCCTTGGTGAGGGTAACTCAAAAATTGTGCCTTGATTTTATGTCAACTATCAATGGCTCGGAAAACCTCAAGTTTGATTAATTCAGTACCATGAATCTGTCTTTAAGGGGCTCATCATAATGAACATCATAAAAGACTGATATATTAAGCAGGCTTCCTACTTAGTAACTCATAGTGATGTATAACATACTATGAACTAAGGTACTCATGATGCTGCTCTATCATCTCTGTTCAGAAATCTCTTTATTGAGGAAGTCAGATTGTTTAGACACCATGAAATTGAAAGAAGAATCATTTGATTGATTTAAATTGCTAATAAAATTTAGCTGTGATAAAATAATAATCCATTCTCATAAGAGGCATGAACCTCTCACAGTACAAGAAATTGAACTTAATTGACAGCTTCCCTTCTCTACACAGTACTAAGTAACCACTGTAAATTTTGTTTCATGATATATGTTTTCTGTTCTATGCTGATCCCCAAATTTTGAGATATGCAGGAATTCTTTATAATATCTTGATACCATTAATTGTATTATCATAACATCTTTCTTTAAACCTAAAAGCCATTTAATCTATATAAGATGATTTTAAATATATCTAATTTCCTAGTTCATATAATTGATTCAACTTTCAAATTCTCAATACTCTAAAAGCCAATTAATTTTGCCTTTTTTATTGAGAAGGATGGAATATCTCTAATTACATGGGATTTTAAGATGGCACATTTTTGAAGTGCCCCATGAAACCAACAAGTAAGATAAATTTTTTCAAAGAAATCTATGAAGTAACATATTTATTTTTATATTTATTTCCTTTGAAATAGGCATAAAAGCAGAGGCAATTCACAGAACATAAATGTGATCTATGATAACATTAGTCTTTATGACTGATTTTTTATTTGAATAAACACTTTGCAAATTCTTAATGGCTTTGATGACAGGGATAGCAACCACACTTCTCTTCCTAATGATCCCTACCAGCATCCAATCAGCTTGTAAAAACTTAAGAACTTAAATTCATTTTCTAGGAGTGGAAATTTCCATGCCACTAAAATGCAAATCAACATAGCTATGCATTATTTTATGTATAAGGAAAATTCGTTAGCCTCTCAGTTCTAGTCCTGTGTCGTCACTGTCATTAGTAAGAAAGTAGATGGTTTCTTCAAGACTTCAGAATCAATTAGCCTGCAATTATGACTGTGTATACATTTATTTGCAGGTAGTCTTCATCTTTGATTATCATAAATGAGCTATTGTCTCTTTTTCCTAATGTTCTTCCAATAAGGAAAATATAACTGGTATGACAATGAAAGAGAAAAATCAAACATTTATGCAGCCTATAGAATCTCACACAATCATAGAACTGTAAGGACACAAACCTGGTAGAAGTACATCCTGCTCATCATTCTAAAAGTATTGCATTATTCTATATTCAGTGTACTTAATTGTACGATAGTTCTTTCTTACTACTTCATTGGGGGATTAATTCCACAGAATAAGAAACATTTTGATTAGGAAAAAATACAGTTTTTCAGCATGAATTTTATTATAAAATACCACATATTAAAATGTGGATTTTAAATACAATGAGACTGATCATAACTGTACAAAGTCAAGGAAGCTTTTAAGAAGTACATAAAACCAGACTTGAAAAATTCCTTTCCACCAAACTTTTTTTGTTGCTTTGGTATTTGGTGAGGTTGGAATGATTATGGGTCAACCTACCTGTCTACTATACTTCTTATAGGCACACGTTTTTCAGAGTTTCATTGATGTTACATTGAATGAGAGTCAGATAGTTAACTTGTATCTGAGTCCACAGTGTTGAGACCTTTTCCAAGCAACACTGGTTACTTCATGTGTGTATTCAGGTTGGCTCAAAAAGGAATAGCAGTTCATGATAAGTGACTCTTAATCTCACAAAACAAACTGAGGGTTGCTGGGGGGAGGGGGTTTGGGAGAAGGGGGTGGGATTATGGACATTGGGGAGGGTATGGGCTTTGGTGAGTGCTGTGAAGTGTGTAAACCTGGTGATTCACAGACCTCTACCCCTGGGGATAAAAATAAATGTTTATATATATATTTAAAAAAATAAATGTTTATAAAAAATAAAAAATTAAAAAAAAAGGAATAGCAGGACAAAAAAGAAATTATAGTCATAAAAACAAAGAGATTTTGGAGCTCAGGAAGCATGATGGGTCTCCATTGTATACCGTCAGGAAGCATAATCTACTGGAAGATGATTATTGAGGTCAGAATACGGGATAATCTAGGGGCAGATTTGGATCCCAAATTCAAAATAGTTTACAGCAGAAAGTTAGGATGGAGACTATAAACATTAGGAGGTCACAAGTGGCTTGTTTTAATGCTATGATGCCTATGGTGGTGGGGTAAAGTCTGTAAACTTAGAGGATCTTATAGGGTCCTTAAGGTAAAGCTGGAAAATACCTTGGTTCCAAAGCATTTTCTTGTGAAAATTGGCTCAGGTATTTATAATATTTTATTATTTCATACTTCAAGAAAGCCCCAAAAGAATTTCTAATAGGTGGAAACAAATACAGGCCTTTTTTGTTTTTTTTTCGGTTTTTTTGTTTGTTTGTTATTCCTTGGCTCCATTTTTTTCCTAAGCTGGGATACTTTGCACATTTGCCCCTCTTTCAAATAGTCTTGGGGATGCAACCTGTTCTCTCTCCTTCATGGTTACTCTATTACTTCTTTCCTTTATTTATTAATTTTCAGCACATGTGCACTGAGAACCTGTTTTGGAGCAAGTACTGGAAAAGTAATGGATAAAGGCAGACATATCTTCTGTCCCTGTGGGTATAAAATTCTAGTAGAAGAGATAAGCATTAAATCTAGGGCCAATGTAACAAAATGTAACATTTGGCAGTTCTGGGAGTAGATATGTGGGTACTCATTGTATTATATTTGTAATGTATGAGTAATATTTACAAAGTACCTATTTTATATGCCAGGCATTGTATTAAATTCTTTACATGTGTTAACCAATTTAATCCTTATAGCCCCTTATGATCCAATGAGGTAGACGGTGTTATTACATCCATTTCCAGGTGAAAAAATGAAGATATAGGGAAATTAAATAGCTTTCCCAGGTATGCATAACTTGAAACTGTCCAAGTCTAGACTTGAACTTACAGTAGGTAGAAAAACATTTTTCTGTTCTCGTTAGCTTTTTTAAAATTTATTTTATGTATTTTATTTTTTTAATAATCCCTGCACTCAACATGGGGCTTAAACTCACAATCCCAAGATCAAGAGTCACAGGCTCTTCCCACTGAGTCAGCCCGGCACTCTTCTCTCCTTTGTATCTCCCCTGCTTCTCAAGGACAAACTAATCAAAATTAGAACTAAGTTTAAACTATGGTTGGTTAGTACCTTGGATAGCTCCCAGGGCACAGTTCCCAGATGAAGTTCAAGACCTCATTGGGTCTTTTATTCTCAGAGCATCTTAGCTATTGGAGTTTGTCTTTCCTATTTCCCCATCTCAGTGGGTCTCTGGACATTAAAGAGGCTCAGCCAGCTTCATTTAATAACTCAGTCATCAACACTTTTTAAATATTATCTGGAAAATGCTATAATGGAGAGTTGGAAGGAGGATATATGGAGGCAAATATGCCAGTATATAGAGTCTGTGATGAGTGTTTTCTCATTCTCCAATACTTTTCCTTCCCCAACCCACACATCATCCATTAGAAGAGAAAGAGAGCTTTTTAGCTAGTAAGGTATTCTACAGAAATTTAATGACCCCAGGATCTCTGACAGACTTGTAATAACACATTTTGAACCGTTAATCATGAGTTTAACCAACAAGGATTAAAAAGTAGAAAATTAAAGTAATTTCACAACATGGGGTATAATTGGTTTCTTTTGTGCTTTGCTCTGTTCAGCCAAAGATATCATGCAATCACACATTTTCTCTAAAATAAATTTTGCTTTTCCTGACAGAAGTGCAGTGAATAATCTAGCTACATATATTTTATAATACATCTATTTATTTACTTATTTATTTATACATATATATTTTTATGTTTATACCTGCCTCTAACCTTCTGATTATTTATGGGGAAAAAGAAGACCCTTCTCTCATTGTTTTACTCATGATCAGGAATAATGAGGAAAAATATGCCTGGCCTATCTTCCTCCACCCCAGCCCCCCACCCCCAGGTGAAAAAATGTCACCAATTTTACTTTTTTTATGTACACATAGTAGTTATTCTGCCTCAAAATTTCCTCTTAATTGTTTAGATTTCTTTGCTCTGTCCTTTGCAGACCCAGAAACAAGGAGAATTATTAAAGAATATAAAAGTTAATAATGTATGGGCTTCAGAAGCTCTTTGCTTTAAGGCCATTGCTAAGCCAGATGTTTAGGATCCATCGGAGGCTTTGCACAGTTCTATAATCTCATTGGCAAAATTTTGTATCTGTTTCCTATCATATCCTGGAAGGAATTCCATGAAATAACTTTGAAATGGGAAAGAAGAATAAACAGATAGAAGAATAAACAAGAATCTAATAAGGCATTTTAAGGAAAAAAAATAAAGTGTAAATCCCACATATTTTGAGTAAGTCTAAAATATCTTTATTTTAGTTTGGGACTTTTACTGTAATTGGGTAATAGTTCTAATAAAATCAATCTGCTTTACTTCATTTGACCCTTGCAATAGAGAGAATTATTGACCTAATTTATAGATGCATTAACTATGCTCACAGAATATTAAATGTTTTATTCAAAGCAGGTAAAATGTTCTTTCTAAATTATCTCTACTTCACTAATATGTTCATGCATAATAAAACTAAATTATCTTTTTAAGCATGAAGTAGAATATTATGAGTCAAATTATGATGCAAAACTAACAACTAAACCAAAATTCAGTGCTAAGTATTTGAGTGTCTATGGTTGATTGAATTACATGACCATTAAACACGCTCAGAGTCAAAAATAATGTGCCACCTACTATAACACTTTTGAATTTATGTTGGTGTGTAAAGAGTATCTTGCTGAATTATAGAAAGAAATGATATATTACATTTATATCAATGTGAGCAAAGTTAAAAACGTACTATTGATTAAAAGATGCTTTTCTATAATAAATGCTATGGATAATTTATAGTCAATTGTTATTAAATGTATGCACATCTCTAACATTCCTGAGGGCCAGATGTTATTTTAAATAAGTTGAGTGTTTTATGCCATGAGTTTGTTTTAGCATACATACCCATGTAAATAGTGCAAAAGTATTTGTATCTATGACCAAATTATAAAGAAAGCCTAAATTAATTTATAAAAACCAATGAAATACACCTCCATGTTAGTATAGTTTAAGGTTATTGCTGAAAATATTCATTACTACTAGTCAACGATGAATATGGTAGCAGTAGCCCTATCTATTTCAAAACTAGCACTATAGCGGTTTTCTCACTCAATTGGTTGGAGCAGGAGCAATGGTTTTTGTCAGGCTAACTGATGTAGGAGTTTTCTTTGCTACAAAATAGAGGTTTTAAAATTTTGTCTCCTGTCTAATTTTCCATTAAATATTAAGTAATATTAGGGCCTGTGCCAATAACTTTGTCAAACCTCAAAAGCAAACACTTCAGAATAATCATTTTAAAAAACTGATAGTTGCATTTTGAAAGATTTGAACTATTCATCAAAGTCCAAAAACGCAAAATACACTCAGAATTTCATTCCAATTTTAGTATATGTGCTGCCGAAGCGAGCACTACACTCAGAATTTCATTACCCAGATACAATATATAATTAATAGTACATCATACTACATATTTATGTGTGTAAACTTATAGTTTTACATGGATGCATAGTGTATCAATTAAGATTGCTTTCAACTGCAAATTACTGAAAACTAAATCAATAGTGGTTTAGGTAAATAAAGATTATTTTTCCTCATAACAAGAAGTCAGAGATGATATAGAAATTTAGTGATGGAAAAAAAAAATCTGTATCTTTTAATCATTATTATTAATATGTCCCCTCACCTTCTTTTTATTTATTTATTTATTTATTTATTTATTGCCTCATGGTGGTAAAATAGCTACTTTATAGCAAGGCATCTATATTCAAGACATGAACAAAAAGGAAGCACTGGCCAGAGATTTGCTTCTCCTTTATTGCTAGGAAATAAAACAAAATTTCTAGGCAGTCTTACCAGAAGTAGATTTCTGTTTATATCTCATAGGCTAAAACCATATTAGAATTTTACTCCTCACTGGAAATGGATCTGAAAAAGTGAGAAATTAGTTTTTGCAACCTTTATAAAAGGTGGTAAAGTAGGAATGTATTTTTTATTAAAAATGCATAAAATGCAGTCATATTTAATTTTGATATTTTAAAATAAAATATTTCACATTTAAGTTCACAGAAGAAAAAAGCTAAAGTAAAATTCAAGGAAATATTGAACTTCTCATAAATATTTTTCCACTAAAATATATTAGTGCTTTAAAGATATTTGTAAGATTAGAAAAAGTCAATGAAAACTTTTAACAATTTTAAATCATGTTTTTAAAAACACATTTATATTTTTTACTGAACTAATTAACTTGTGATATAAAAGAAGATTAGTATGTTTATGTAATTTGTAGCTTGATTTTTAAATTCATACTGACAGTTGAGCATTGGTGAGATACCAAATATTTACAATCCCCTGTGACTGTAGTTCCCATAATTGTTCATATGCATCTTCAAACTGATCAATGATTTATGTAGTCACTGTAGGACAGCTCTTCCCTCACAATTTATTTGTCTTTGACTCTGAATTAACTTGATTATTTGATTGACATTTTTTCTTTTTCTTTTTTCCAAATGAGAGAGAGAGACAGGGATAGCTGGAGAAGAGAGCCTGAGTGGGATGGAAAGGGAGAAGCAGGTTCCCAGTGAGCAGGGAACCCAATGCAGGACTCGATTCCAGGACCCTGGGATCATGACTGAAGCTGAAGGCAGATTTTTAGGCAACTGAGCCACCCAGGTGCCCCTGGTAGACATTTTTTAAAAGATATGTTCTTACATGATGAGTTCTCTGATTTACTTAGTCTTTGAAAATATCTATTTATTGCTTTTATGACAAATGGCCATAATGACCAGTTAAATCTTGAGTCATAATTTCTTTCACTCATAGCCATTCCTACTTGCCTTTTGGTATTATATGTTGCTATGGAGAATCTTAGGCTAGCCTGTTATTATATTTTTCCTTATTTGATGAATAAGTTTTTTTTGCTTGGGTTTCTGGAACAAATTAACTATTTTTGAGTTATTAACAGAATACAAGATCCAAATTATAGCTTACTTAAATGGTATTTATCTTCAAATTGCTTTCATTTTAGTTAACCCCCATAAGTCTGAAGTCTACTAGTGTGGACACTTATCTTACCTTTCTAATGTGGTCCTTCTTAGTCTCTGTTATCTAGTTGGTGCTTCAGCATCACTCCAAGGTTCTGGGATTTTCACCTGGTATTTTGTCTATGGATAGTTGCTAATTCATCCTCAACTGGGGTGACTGAAGTCAGGAGCAACTTTTACCACCATCTTGATGTTGTCACTCCTATGTTGCCTATTTTTAAAAGAAACAATTGTAGTTAATGAGAAATGAAAAAAGTCTTTCAATTAGAATGGATGGTGTTAAAATGTGAATAGTAATTTTCAAATTAATAAAAATAATTTTATGCACATTTCTAGAGAAGCTATCCTTATATTTGTATATAAAAATTAGTATAGGGTTAGTAACATCTTTTTAATATAAGGAAATAACATCAAAGGTCTCTTCTTCATAGAGGGTAAAGTAGCAGGTGAAAAGTATGTTCTTATAACTGCAACTATCCAGGTAGTTTTATAGTTTTTTTAAAAATATTTTATTTATTCATTGGACAGACAGAGATCACAAGTAGGCAGAGAAGCAGGCAGAGAGAGGAGGAAGCAGGCTCTCTGCTCAGCAGAGAGCCCAACGCGGGGCTCCATCCCAGGACCCTGGGATCATGACCTGAGCTGAAGGCAGAGGCTTAACCCACTGAGCCACCCAGGTGCCCCAGGTAGTTTTATAGTTTTTAATGATAACTATTTTCATCAACTAAGTTACATGTCTTAATAGATAGATTATTAGGTTTTCAATTATTGCTAAATTCCATTCTGGGAATTCCTGTATTACTCAAAAGGTAATGCATCTTTTTGCAAGGCTAATATGTTGCCTGTACATTAAGTTGTCAAAATATAAAATGCAGGAACTCAGAAAAAAAAGTAAATTATCTTTTAGAAATAGAGGCTATATTATTTTTCACTTACCTCATTATTTACTTGTTCTTTGGTACTGAGGGAAATCTGTGCTTCACTCTCATGGAACTTTCCTTATATGGTAAGGTAGAGTTTTAATTTTTATTTTTATTAGAAGCTATTAAGGAGGGAGAGAGAAAGCAACTCAAATAATTTACAGAATAATCCAAAGTGTTGTGTATTTTAAATTTTTCTCATGCTTTTTCTGAAATAACCTCTCATAGAACATTGGAACTGGAAGGGAACTGAAAAATCACTTAATAAGCCTCCCCACTTCCTTATTTAAGAAGCAAAGTTTAGTTACTGCATGGTTAAGAAAATGATTTCGATCTCATTTTTATTCAGATATCAGTTAGGACTGAGACACTATGGGCTGATAGGAGAAGGAACAGTTACTACAGCCGGTCCAGGCTACAATAAACATCCAGAAGTGCTTGGAAGGTTGCAAAGCCTGTATTCCTGCAAGAAAAGTAAACCAGAAAACAGGACGGATGAGAAAGACAGATGCAAGGTGGTGAAAAACCTTATGCCAGCTCATTCTCCATCACCATACCCTTTCAACTCATTCAAATAGATGGTGGCTAAGGATAGTGGTGTAACTTTTGAATTTAACTTTTATTGCCTTTAGTGTTACCCTGATTAAATGTAGATCTTACCATTTTAGGTTAGAAGAAAATCTGGTGACTTTAGGTGTGGTATTTTAGTACAATATTTTTATTGTATTGGTTTGCCTTTACCTAGAAAGTCCTACTCATCTTCCAGACTAGGTCATATACTGGGTTAGGAGTAAAGACTTGTACATTACTAGAATGTAATTTTATAATATGATTTTAAAGATTAATCTGAGTCTAGATACTTAGATTTTATTGAAAAATCACACTTGTAGATAGGTATTTAACATAGAGAAATGGTAGATACTCTTCATAATATTTTTAAAATTGAGCTGTGATTGAAATAACCTTTAACATTATATTAGCTTAACTAATGTACAGCATTATGATTCAATGTATGTATATATTGCAAAATGTTCACAATAAGTCTAGTTAATATATAATACAGTATTATTAACTATAGTCACCATGCTTTACATTACATCCTCAAGACTTACTTATTTTATAACTAGAAGTTTATACCTTTTGACCACCTTCACTTATTTTGCCACTGCCAACCCGTGCCTCAGTCCCTGATGACCAACAATCTGTTACTTGTATCTGTGAGTTTGTTTTTGTGTTGTTTAGATTCCACATATCAGTGAGATAATACAGGATTTGTCATTCTTTGACTTACTTTACTCAGCATAATGCCCTCAAATTCCATTCATGTTGTTGCAAATATAACATTTTTATAAAGGTTTCGTTTATTTATTTGAGAGAGAGAGAAAGCATAACCAAGGGGAGGGGCAGAAGGAGAAGCAGACTCTCCACTGAGCAGGGAACCCTATGCTGCATGGGGCTCCATCCTAGGACACTGGGATCATGACCTGAGCCCAAGGCAGACATTTAACCAAAACGGAGCCACCCAGGCTATAAAATAATATTTGAAGGATATACTATTATATGTATATATACTATTATAAGTTAGTATAAATTCACAAAAGATTAAAATATAAAATAACTAACATTTATTTTAGTGATAATTATAATGTAAATATGTGTTATAACATTTCTGTCAAGCCTCACAGCTTTTCTTTCATGAAGCATCTCTTGAAGCTAAGAAATGGAAGAAGATGAGACAGAATAAACAGAACTGGACCTCAGACAGACAAGCATGTGGTATGGAAGCCCAGTGCATTTGGATTCACTGTTTTAAATTGATAGATACTTGATAAACACAGATAGAGAAGGTTGATTTTACACATTATCAGTTCTTCTGTTATACCTTTAATAGATAATATTAGCTTATATAATTTTGCAGCACGAGATAAAAATTACTATGACTTCCACCTCCACCCAATAAAGTAGGTCATATTCTCCCTTGGTGCCTAGTTGTTGTTGTTTCTGATTTATTAGACCTGATAATTTATGGCCCTAACTAAGGAATTGATCGATTTGGCGTTACTTTAGTCGCTCCCTGCTTTCCAGTTATTTGCTATCATTTTGTAGTTATGGGATCAAAAGTTGGCCAAGCAATCTGCCTCTTAACCTAGTCACTTTTGTTCCTGGGATGAATCCAGTCCCACACATGGATGAAAACAAATCTCATTTGAATTCTCAACCAAGGGGAAATGCCTTTTTGGTGTGATCCAGAAGAGATCTAAATAGCAAAACTGTGTTATGAGTAAGGTTTGCTAATATCCAAAGAGTTTGGCAGAATTTTACCCCTCAAGACCCCAGGAGGGTGCTTGTGAGTGTAAAGTAGGATCTTATGCAAGAGTCAAAAGTTTATTAGTCATATTTACATACCTTACAAACCAAAAGTTGTATCTCTCAATTGCTTTGGAGACAGCTGCAACTAACATATCTATCCCTCTGGGTACTCTCAGACTTGGGTTATATTTTCTCAATTCTTTGGAACAGTTGGGACCCTGGCTTACCACAGTGCTATACTGCAGCGAACAGATTATTTCAAGCTAGTACTATTATGATTCACTATGGAGAGAGAGCTTTGGATTTAGAAAATTTCCAATGTCGTATGGATTGGAAAACCTTGGAACGCTGACATAAACATCTTGGATTTTACTGGGAAGACAACTGTTTAGAATGGAGAGTTAAACTTAAGATACAGATTAGTTTTATTATTATTTTTATTTAAATTCAATTAATTATCATAGACTGTATTGTTAGTTTCAGAGGTAGAATTTAGTGATTCTTCAGTAGCATATAACACGAGTGCTCTTTATATCATGTGCTCTCCTTAATGTCCATCACCCAGTTACACCATCTCCCTGCAGCCCCCTCCTTCAGCAACCCTCAGTTTGTGTCCTATGATTTAAGAGTCTATCATGGTTTGTCTGCCTCTCTGATTTTGTCTTGTTTTATTTCCCTTCCCTTCCCCTCTGCTTCTCTGTTTTGTTTCTTAAATTTCACATGTGAGTGAAAGCATATGATAATTGTTTTCTCTGATTGACTTATTTAACTAGTTCTATCCAGGTCATTTTTGACTCAAAAAGTTGATTCTTTCATAAGAACAGTGTGGATGGGATCTGCGATTATAAAAAAGAGGACCCAACCTGCATCTGGATTTAGAGACTCTCTAGTTTCCTTGTACCCCAGGACACAAATATTGCTTTGATAGTTCATACATGTGTCAGGGATGTCCAATACTTATAGTATAATCATAACAAATTGTAAAGTAACATATCACTTCATTTTTTATGTCATTGTAGTATTTTTTTAATTTTTTTTAAAGATTGAATTTGTTAGTTTAGACCAGGGGTCATCAAACACTTTTTGTAAAGAACCAGATAGTAAATATTTTAGGCTTCTGGGGACATACAACCTCTGTCGCAACTATTCAACTTTGCTATGATAGCTTGAAAGCAACCAAAGACAGTTTGTAAGATGAATCTTTCTATGTTATTTTCCCAAATCCTCAAAACACATGGATTAGGATGAATTATCTAAACATAAGGGTTGTTTGAAGAAGACTTAATATTTCAAGGTTAATTCAGCCAATAATCACTAAAACCATTTAAACACAATCTGTTGAATTTCCTCCTAGAAAATGTAAGAATATAGTATTACCTATGTTTATATTTATTTAAATACTACATAGTATTTATCACATTAAGGATCACCTTTTTCTCCAGTGCTTATCTTCTTTTCTTCCTTTTTTTTTTCTTCTATTAACACAATAGAGATGTTATGGTACACAGATAACTTGAATTCCATAATAGAAATCATAGTCTGTGGGCTGTTAATTAAATATTATACAAATTTAGTGAGCAAATTCTACCAAAAGAATATGTTCTCCATAACTTAAGGTTAAATTCTGACTTTATTACTGATTTATAGTTGTTTTTAGTACTGGAAAACATATGTTACAGGAAGTTTTGTTCATTATTATACAAAACTTTTGCTCTTCCATACCCCAAAGATAGCTTCACAACTTCCTAACTTCTTCCTCTCCCTCTTTCTCTTTCTTTCTTTCCCTTCTTTCTTCCTCCTTCCCTCCCTCCCTCTTCCTTCCCTCCTTTCTTCTTTCTTTCTTCCTTTCGTTCGGTCTTTCTCTCTCTCTCTTTCTTTCTTTCTTTCTTTCTTTCTTCTTCCCTTTCTTCCTCTTCTTCCCCCCTTTTCTCTGTTTCTTTTTCTTTTCTTCTTTCCTTCTGCCTCCCTGCTTTCCCTGTCCTCCTTCCTTTTCCTAAGGAGTCCATAACTAGAGTCATGTGGACATAACATAATATTGAGTGACAGTTGCAAGAACTAGCATTAATGTGCCAGTAACCTTTTATGAATTTCTGATGAGATTGTAAAAGTTGCTGGGCTGGCTTTCTGAGTTTAACTTGTATATCCTACGCAAGCAGATGAGAAGACATCACTAAGAATAGACAAAGATAGGGTGCCTGGGTGGCTTAGCCAGTTAAGTATCTGCCTTCAGTCAGGTCATGATCCCAGGGTCCTGGGGTGGAGCCCCACAGTGGGCTCCCTACTCAGCAAGGAGCTGGTTTATCCCTCTCCCTCTGCTTGTGCTCTCTTGATCTCTGTCAAACAAGTAAATAAAACCTTAAAAAAAAAAAGAATACACAAAGTTCCAGGCATTCTTTCTCCATTTCTGATCTCTGAAAAATCGTAGCATGTCTTCAGCCTCTTATAAGACTTATCTGTTGGTTATCTGACTTTTGCTGTAAAGATCACTGCTCTCCCAGATTCTTGATCTTGTTCTTTGATTTCCACAAGGATCAGGCTAAATTCTGACCTCTAAATTCAGAGTACAGTTTAGTAATCTACTCCTTATTCCTGACTGCATACTTTAATGATTTGAAATTTTTTACTATAAACCAGATATTCCAAATGGGTTTTCTGTTTTGATGCCCATTAAGGAAGTTATTTTCATATGTAACACAAATCCATGGATATATCTAGATTTTTGAAATAATGCCCCAATTTCCTCAAATCTTATGAGTAGTAAAACAATTAGTACCATTGATTCTTTTTCTAGCATTGCAACTATAATGCACTTAAAGGGAACATGAGTAATGAAACTATGGCACAAGAGGTTATATAGGGATAAATTTGAATTCTTGCTAACTTATTTTAAAATAAGAGATAGCAAATTTTGCTTCCTTAACTTTTATTCACAACACATCTATTGTAAACTGGTTTTGGCACACCAGTTTATTGAGATTCAGTGGGTGTTAGCCAAAGACCAATATTCTAAGAGAGCTCTATATTTTCATAAGTGAAATGAGGCAAGATATGCTTGGACTTCCCCCTGTGTAAGGTGAAATACTTACAGCTGTGCGCAAGCCAGATCCTTTAAAGGAAAAAGTGAGAGTTGAGCTAATTATTTATGTTTCACCTGGTTATCATCAGAAGAAAGCACCTTACCCAAAGCAAATGGGGTAGGCATGTTCCATATAGTCACCTGAGGAGAGCGGTCAATTTCTAGCATTAATCAACTTTGAAACATAGACTAGATGAGACGATGCTAACTAGAAAGCCAGGACAAAAATGCAAAGCATTTTGGAAAGGGATGTTAAAAAGGAGAAACTTAGGAAAGGTGTTCATAGTCCTTACCTGAAAGCAAAATTTAAAACCAAAATGTTAATACTTGTAACAATTTTTAGAATTTTAAGAAATCAAGAAATATGCTTGAGTTGAGTCCATGTTGCTCCCTTGACACTAATTGTACAAAGACCAGTCTTGGGAAAATTAGTTGAAGGACATACATTTTTAAGAACAAAATTGTCATTTATTTGAGCTACAGGTTATACAAATTTGGAATTAAGTTTATGGCCTAAATGATGTGCTTATATGAGTATATCAGGAAGTATTGAGGATTTTTCCACTACATATCCTTCAGTGGAAGAAACAATGCTCTGAATTACAAAAAGGTTCTTTCCCCAAAATATACTGTGGAAGTAGGATAACTGGAAGATAATTCTAAACTGTTTCATAGGTATGTTTAACTTGAAATTTCTTCACTCTCAGTGGATGAAAAGAACATAGAATGTTACCTTTTGAGTTATAGTTTTTAATCCTCTTTGTGATTTCTTTTTTATGAGCAGATTTGGCATTTCCATTAAATGCTTGCTATGATTATTAAGATTATAATATATTGAATATATATATATTCTCTCTATATAATATATTGAATATATACTGAATATAATATATTGAATATATAATATATTGAATATATATAATATACTGAACTGGAGTTCAGTGAAGTAAACTGGATCAAAAGATGCTCAAGGCCTTGATTTTATCATTAAGTGATGAACAATAACTTTTAGAATTATCGATGAACTATCTTCACCATTAGAGTCATAGTTGTCCTAAACTTAGTGTTATATCTGGAATGAAATCAACACTCCACTATGAAAAGAGTTTTTAGAGGTTTTAAATTTTTCCTATGTGAATAAATTTCAGAAGCCAACCCATTTTTAGAATTTCTGTATTTTGAATGTAAATTATAACTATATACATGGTTTCAGAGCAACAGATAGTTGCTACTTCTGGCAACCTTATCTTATAAATTGTATCATACACTTCTGTTTATTTAGTTCTATTTTTTTATGACAACTTGGACAATGAATTTAATGTGAATTTATTTCCCAATATGTATTTAGTCCCAGAAGGCGTACAAACAAATATGAGGGAAACTGTCCAAAGTTTTCATCTTTGCACCTTCATGGGTGACAGATTAAACTCATTATTTTTTTATCTCTTTTGTTTTGCTTTTTTATCTGTCTCTTACTAACACAAGTATTCTAAACAAGCACCTGAACAAAACAAAACAAAACAAAACAACAAAAGAAATTATTTTAGTCTGAGTTTGTTTTTATGAATACTTACAGAATCCTGGTCATTTCTTCATGTTAAAAAATTTTTTTTGAGTAGTTTTAGCTTTACAGAATAATTGAGCTCAAAAGCAGAGTTCCCATATATCCCCTCACTCTCATCCCCCAATTTCCTCTAATATTAATACCACAATAGTGTGATATATTTGTTACAATTGGTGAACTGATTGGCACATTATTATTAACTAAATTCTATAGTTTATATCAGGATTCATTCTTTGTGTTGTATATTCTGGGATTTGATACATATCTAATACAATGTATCCACCATTGCAGTGTCATACAAAATAATTTTACTGCCCTACAAAATCCTCTGTGCTTTGCTTATTCTTCCCTTCCTTCCTCGTTCTGCTCGTATCCCTAGGGACCACTAAACTTTTTAACTGTCTCCATAGTTTTGCCTTTTTCAGAATATGATATAATTTGGTATCATACAGCACATAGCCTTTTTAGATTGGCTTTTTTTTTTGTGGTGCCTGGGTGGCTCAGAGGGTTAAAGCCTCTGCCTTCAGCTCAGGTCATGATCCCAGAGTCCTGGGATCAAGCCCCGCATCAGGCTCTCTCCTTGGTGGGGAGTCTGCTTCCTCCTCTCTCTCTGCCTGCCTCTCTGCCTACTTGTGATCTCTCTCTCTGTCAATTAAATAAATAAAATCTTAAAAAAATAGATTGGCTTTTTTTCTTTCTTTCTTTTTTTTTTTTTTGAAGATTTATTTATTTATTTGACAGAGAGAGACACAGCGAGAGAGGGAACACAAGCAGATGGAGTGGGAGAGGGAGAAGCAGGTTCTCCACTGAGCAGGGAACCCAATGCAGAACTTGATCCCAGGACCCAGGGATCATGACCTGAGCCAAAAGTAGACACGCACTTAGGTGCCCCATGCTTTTTTTCACTTAAATATGCATTTAGGTTTCCACCATATTTTTTCATGGTTTGACAAATTATTTTTATACTGAATAATGTTCTAGTGTCTAGATGTACCATAGTTTGTTCATTCATTCACCTACCGAAGGGCACCTTGGTTCCTTTGAAGTTATGGCAATTATGAACAAAGCTGCTCTAAAAATTTGTGTGCAGATATTTGAGTGGCAGTTTTCAATACCAAAGAGCACAGCTGATAGGGTGTATGGTAAGAATATGTTTAGTTCTGAAAGAAACTGCCAATTTCCTCTAATATTAATTAATTAAATCCAAAGTCACTATACCATTTGCATTTCTACCAACAGTGATGACAGTTCCTATTTTTCCACAACCTCATCAGCATTTGATGTTGTCGTTATTTTGGAATTTGGACATTCTAATAGGCATATAGTAGTATTATGTTATTTTAATTTGCAATTCTCTAATGACATAGGATGTTGAACACCTTTTCATGTTTCTTTGCTATCTGTATACCTTCTTTAGTGAGTTACCTGTTCAGCTCTTTCATCTATTTTTAATTTTTTTTAAATTATTGAACCTTAAGAGTTCTTTGTGTGGTTTGCATACTAGTCATTCATCAGATATGTTTTGCAAATATTTCTCTCAGTCTGAGACCTGCCTTTTCATGATCTCTTCACTGTCTTTCACATAGAGTTTTTTTTTTTTATTTTTTTTTATTTATTTTTTTATTTTTTATAAACATATATTTTTATCCCCAGGGGTACAGGTC
>NC_081561.1:101837128-101848651 GCF_022355385.1 Mustela nigripes
CATTTTTCTGCATGTGGCTGTCCAATTTTCCCAGCACCATTTATTGAAAAGAATGTCCAATGGAAAAAAGACAGCCTTTTCAATAAATGGTGCTGGGAAAATTCACATAGAGTTTTTAACTTTAATGAAGTCCAACTTATTAATTCTTATCTTGGCATTTCACTTTTTGAATGCTCACTATCTTTGATATCTTATTTTAACCATTGACCAAGCATTTCAGGCGGTACTGATGTTTTCTTTGTGTCTTTTCTGTTGTATGCTTCTGAAATTTCATTGTTTCTAAGTATTCCTATTAATTTAAAGGAAGGCAGAGAATTATTCCATTTTATTACCTATTACTAAATTGATAAATATAAGGGAAGAAAGTTGAAATTGGAAGAAGTTTAATATTTTTGAGTGTCATTTTTGTCTTAACACTCAGCCCTCAATAAAGTAGATACTAATGGGTTGATTGGATTTTATATATATATATATATTACATATATATATATATATATACACATATATGTATATATGTGTATATATATCCTATGTGATACAATCTGATTCTTGATTCTAGTAATATCCTAGGTCATTGTTTCTTAATGTGTGTCCTTAATTCTTATCAAGTAGCCATGAAAGGTGTTGTCAGCCACACTGCTGTTGACTCTGGCAAGCTAAGAACACATGGCTCCTGGTTGGGCTTCCAGTCCTGATGTTTCTTATCTGCTCAGGTTCCATCCCTGTGTGAGCCTGCCATAGCTTTCTGTGGAGCACAATGAGTCACTTACTTAAGTATGATAAGGTTGTGAGGCAGTGTTATAGATGTTGTACTTAGAAACTTTTAAAATAGAATAATGGATTGGCAAGCAAATGGGCTAAAGTTCAGAAAAATTTCTTCAAATTTTTTTTTAGATAAAGGAGTTTTGAGTGAAACAGAATGCTAGTTACTTAACCATTGGAAAGGTTGACTCCGGTCTGGAAGAAAAAAGTTCACTGAGGATGAACTTTTCTGAACTGGCCTGGGGATAACCCAGAGAACCTGGAATCTTTCTATCTTATCTCCTCAAATATTGCTTAACTATTATTTGAGAGGAGAGATTTGCTTACTATATGAATTTTTAAATACTTTAACGAGTGATTGTTAGTTTTAAAGAAATTAAATAATTCTTTAAATAGTATGAATTTAATGAGAAATGTCTGAGTTGCAGCTACTGAGTGAATTCTTAGAGACCCCCAGAACAATTATAGAAACTGGGAAGCTTGCCTCTATAATTTTATTTCTGGGTTAAATTACCCATGGTAAGCAAAGATCTGTTTTTAATAAACTGTATTTAAATATGTGGCTTGATAATAATGAAATGAATAAGAGGATCAGTCTAGTACAATGTTTTGCAAACAGTTGGCATTCTTTAAGTTGTGTTAAGTTTTCACAAACATAATTGATGCAAAAATGTAAGTTCATTAAATATTATTGAACAGTGGGAAGATAGCCTATTGATTTTTTTCAATCCAACATATGGATTTCTTATTCTGTTCCAGAGGTTTTAGTGATAGCAGGATGGTGACTACCATAATAAAGTTAACATTTTTGATGCTTTGAGAAGACTCCAAAGTCAAATAAAATTTCCTGATGTTTTCCTTAGAGTTATTTAGAAAAAGTGTATATTTTAATGATGCTTTGCAAAAACTATATTATACCCTTTCTATCACTTTGTTTTTGGGGTTCATGATCTTATATGGAGACATGAAGAAAATATCACATAGGAAACATTTCAACATGGGGTTTAACAAAAATATTTTAATCCACAGCATGAAATTCTCAGTGCTTAAAATGCACATTTTTAAAAAAATGCACAGTTAATTATAAACACTATTTTGGGACTTACTTCTAGTATAACTTCTCTTTTATGGGTCCAGTGAAGGAGGCTCAGAGAGACCAGGTGATTTGCTCCAGGTCAGCCCTCTGAGCAACAGCCTGATCTCAGTTTCTTTATTCACATCTCAGCATCCTTTAAACAAAGCCACATGCGTCACGTCTTTAATATGCCACCCAGACTTGTTGATTTGGAGCAGGACCATGGCATTTCCTCTTCTTAGCTCAGTATTTATACATAAACACTGAGTACTGTTGGAAGAGAATATAAATTAGTAAACATTCTTTGTAAACTCTTAGTGATTGATTACGATGTTTGGGTACAAAGTGTTACAAATAGCAAAAATGTATGATGGATGTTCTTTTGCTGTTACTTCCATTCTCTTTTAAACCTTTTCTCCTAAGGTTCAGTTGCC
The DNA here is from genome assembly GCF_022355385.1 of Mustela nigripes. Classification (NCBI taxonomy): domain Eukaryota; kingdom Metazoa; phylum Chordata; class Mammalia; order Carnivora; family Mustelidae; genus Mustela; species Mustela nigripes. Next base: position 101,839,400 of record NC_081561.1, read on the forward strand.
ATTTTGTAGCAGTGAAGAAACTGCAGTCTAGAGTCAAATGGCCTGTGTTTAAATTTTGACTTTTCTGTTCTTTCTGTTGACCTTGGGAAAATGAATGAATGAATGATGTATTTTTTTAAAATTATTTATTTAATTTTTAAAGATAGAAGATGTTCTTTTAAAAAATATTTTCACCACAATGAATACTGTTATGCTGAAAATAAATAAAAAATAAATTTAAAAAATATTTTCTTTATTTATTTGTCAGAAAGAGAGAGTGCATGAGCACAAGCAGGGGGAGTGGCAGGTAGAGGGAGAAGGTGAAGCAGGCTCCCTGTAGAGCAAGGAGCCCGATGTGGGACTTGGTCCCAGGACCCAGGGATCATGACTGGAGCCAAAGGCAGAGACTTAACCAACTGAGCCACCCAGGTGTCCCAAACTTGGGAATATTATTTAACTGCTATGTAGATTATGATAGTATCTCCTTCATAGGGTAGTTCGTTGGAATAATCCATAAATAATACCTATACACTTGACTCATGCTGCTGCTGATGTTGTTGATGCAGATAACAATGACGTATCCTCTTCTGGTTTCCCACTCATCCCACTGATCTCTTGTTTTCATTTCCTTTGGCTGATACCTAATCAGCTGGACCACTTAACCTTGTTTTTCCTTAGAGATCACATTCTCTACTTGCATTCCCTTCTCTGGTGAACTCATTTAATCCCATGGCTTTTAATACTGTATTATCCAGGGTTTTCCAGAGAAACAGAACCAATATATATGAGTAGATCACATATTATATGAAGAGCTTTGTTATATGAATTGGCTCGTGGGATTTTGGAGGCTGAGAAGTCACATGATCTGATGTCTGCAAACTAGAGGACCCGGAAAGCCAATGGCATAGTTCAGTTCAAGTCCAAAGGCCAGAGAACTAAGAGAGCTGATGGTGGAATTCCCACTCCAAGACTGAAGGGCTGAGAAGTGGAGTGGGGTGCTGGTATAAATGTTGGAATGATTTTTTTCTCCTAGTTTTCTTTTAATCCCCATATCTAATCCATCAGCAAAACCTGTCAGAATTTACTCAAAATGTATTCAGAAAGTGACGTCTCACCTCTCTACTACTCCCACCATTTGTCCCTAGATCATTGAGGCAGTCTCCTCAAGGGCTTTCATTAATGTTTCCTTTCAATCTTTTCTTGGCATATCAGCCAGAATGACCCTTTAGAAGTTTAACACATGGTCCAGATCATGTAATGCTCCTGCTCAGATCTCTTGCACATTTCCCTGATTCAACCAAAGTAAGCCCAGACTTTTCTCCAGGTACCTTTCAGCTCTGACATTTGCTCCCTCCACCTAAACTGATTCTGCTGTAACCACGCTCCTTGCCTTAGGGTCCTTCAAACACTCAAGGCAAACTCCAGCCTCACGGTTCTTGCTGTGGTTGTTTCTCTGCTTGGACCCATCTCACCTGAGGAGACTCACCATCTCACTTCTCTGAGGAGTCACTTTTTCAGTGAGGTTCTCTTTAACAAATGGAGAATGAATGAATGATGTTCACTTTTATAAGTTAGATCTACTAAAAGAGTAAAAAATAATGTTTTCTTGTAATAGGCGGTCATAAAGTTTCAGAGAAATTGATGTCTCCTCAAGCTCTTAAAAATATCAATAGTAGTGATGGATTGTTCTGCATTCGGACTGCCACCCCATACTTCGTTTCTATCAGAAGTACCATGACTTGAGAAATTAAAATGAAAGAAGATACTCAACTGTCAACTGTCAAAAATCAAGAAAATTATGTTTTCCATTTTTCAGCTGCTGTAAAGTGTTTGATTCTATGTAATCACTAGCATTTATTTTATGTTTCAGTTTGGAAACAAAGCGTAGGAAGACCTCTATTATTTTAACTCCCTATATCATGACTAGTTTATCATGTGTTAAAGTTAATATTTTTGGTAAAGTACAGCATCAAATGAAGCATGAGTCACCTACTTGTATTTATGGGTCAATGTTCCAGGAGAATACATGCTCCAAAATGTAGTTGACAAATGACAGTTCTTCATATGTAAAATAAGTGGTCTCCATGTGTTGTTTTACTGTATATAGGATAAAAAATTATGTTTTTCACTTGGGAGCATAGAAGATCTTCAGGATGTTTTACTAAATACAACAGTGATGAACAATTTTGGTTTTATGTAAAAGCATATTTTGCATGCTTTCAAGATAAATATATTCATTAAGCATTTCACTCTGAATAACAATGTTGGATAAGTCTTTAAATGGTATCATAAAACAGATTTAAAGGAAAACTGTTGTAGAAATATGTAGTGGTTTTATTACATATTAATTGACAATTCAAATGCTACTTTTATTTATATACTTAAAATTTTGATCTTTTTGACCTTTACAACTCAGCTATGTGATTTCCGGAAAATTACAAAGGGAAGAATTATTTTGGCAAAACAGAGTATTTGAGGAGGATCATCCATATGGTTAAAGAAAATACCTTTTCTTCATAATCGAACTACTTGTTTTATTTTGGGAATAAAAAACCTTGGAGATGCATCCTAATTCTAGGAGACGAGGGTAGGGTGATCTACAAGAATAAAGAATGAGGCAGAAATTTAGTTATCCAATAGGGCGTGAAGAGATTAGTCCTCAATATAGAGTAGAAGCCCAATTATTCCATCAAGGTGACAAACGGCAGGATCTTATGGTTGGGGCTGGGTCTGTTCAAGTAACACCAGGAGCTTTCTAAATTGATCTTAGAAAAATGGACTGGGGCTGACGGGGGAGTCTGGTGAGGATGAGAAGAGTCTGGAGAATCAGAACCATCTACCTCACAAAACAACTTAGAATCTGGAATTAAGAGCTCTTGAAAGATATGAAACCACGAATTCAGTAATGAACAATTTGTACTCTTATCCATAAAATTTATGTATGATTAGCAAGTTATTGTAATTTTTAATAGCCTTAATTATATGAGAATACTTTTTTATTGTCAAAAAATTAACAAATGAAGAGAAAGAAAATAGAACGTTCCCTTGTTTATCATTGTTACAGTTTCATTGCCTGTAATTTCAGTTCTTTTCTCTGCATGTGTATTTATATACCCAACCTTTTAACAGTAGAGTCCAGGTTTTAATCTTTGGATCTCTTTTATTTTCTATCTGCAGTTGCTTCCTTGATCACCTTATTTGATCACAAAAGCTTTACATACCTTCCATATGTAAACAATTTTCAAACGTATATCTTTACCTAGGTCTTTACAATAAACTCTAGGTATCTATGTGTACCTATGCAACCCACATTTATCTATATATGCACACACATGTGCATATGTAGGTATGTGTGTTTGTAAGTATGTATTTACTGCCTTTTGTATATCTCCACTGAGCTTCTGTTCTGCAGTCTTACCCATCACTCTTAATGACAATTGTTTTTCAAGTTGCTCTTTCCCTGAAGTTAAGAGTTATCCTTCACTCCTCTTGTTCTCTCATGCTCTTCATCTAGCCCATCAGCACAATTTCCTGGCTCAGCTTTCAAAAGGTATTTATCATCAGTTAATTTCTCATCTCCTTCACTGATATCCTCTTAAGTCAACCACAATTATGTCTCCCCTAGTTTATTAGAATTGCCTCCTGACTCTGCTGTCTGCTTTCAACTAGTTTCTTTTTCAAAGTGCACCTGTATCACATCTCTCCCTGTCATCTTTTTTACTGTCTATTGAATTTGTCAAATTTAGAGAATCTGTCTCTATTTCTAGATGGTAAGGATCCTGAGGGCAGGAACTCATGTCTAACTCAGTTGTGTCTGTCTAGAGCTGGCATATAGTTGGTGCTCCAGAAGTGCAATGGAAAAAAAAAAAGTTCAAGTGGAATTAAAAATAGACATGTAATGAAAAGGATTGAATATGAAGTGTGGGCTTGGACTTAGAATGATAAGGGAAGAAACAAAGATAGACCTTATTTGATAAACGTCTAACACATAGGCATGAAACTAAATATTTGTATATCATTAAATCCTCCAACAACTCTTAAGGTAGGTATGATTGAGAAAAATGAGGCTCAGAAGAGGAAAATGCCTTGCCCAGTGTCAATGGATAATAAAATTTATTATCCTAATGAACTTTATGAAAAGTTCTGTTTATCTGAATTGAAAACTTAAGTCGTTTCCACTCTGTGTTACTGTGCCCCCAGGGAAGAACTGAAGAAGGTGATAAAATATTATATCAAATAGGAGGTGGAGTTCAGGTAAGATTTGCTTGAAAGATTGAGCACTTAAGTAAAAAGAACTAATTCTGCTGCACAAACAGAGAACTTTTAATTCAAACAACTTTGAAAATATATTTGACTCTCCTAACAGACTAGCTCAGAGACCAGCTAGCTTAGGGATGTCTTTCTTCAAGGCTTAAATTATGTGAGCAGAAAGTGGTTTCTCTTGCTAATTCCTGGCTCTGTTCTTCCTCCATTCCACTCTCAAGGATGCTGTCCTGTTTTCATCACAAGATGGTAACTAACAGTTCTTGAGGTTGTGGTCGTTTTTCTGTGATCATGTGTATCTACATAGAATGACTCTGTTTAATAGTTTCTGCAAAAGAAAAGGCCGTCCCCTCCCCCTCAAAATGCTGCAAATTCTTCACCAGCTCTATTAGATCACACACAGACCCCCAAAGCAGTTCCTCTGATTAGAGGTAGAATACACATGGTTTTAACTCTTTCCTTGAAGGGGCAGTGGATCATGTCACACAAAATCCACATGGCTGAAAATGTAGGAAGGGTTAATTCTCTGTTGGCATGAGGAAAGTTGCTGAATAAATGATGGAGAGTCAACCAGAAATGAATACTTCATCTGGAGTAAATAATTCCTGCATCAATTTACTCATGCAGCAAAAATTTATTGACCATCAAATGTGTTAGACACTGTGTTAGAGGTTGATTATATAGTCAAATAGCACTTATCCGCAACTAGAGTGCAGTACAATCCCCTGGGAGCAACAAACTCTATGAGTGATCAGAGTGAAGAGCAGGCAAGGAAAGGTTTGTGGGAAAGATGATTCTGAGCTGAGGGTTTAAGGCTCAGTGGAAATTAACCAGGTGAATAGGTGTTCCAGTTAAAAAGAGCAGCATGTACAAAGTCACAATAGGTAAAAGGCAAGCGCATGAGCTAACTTCAAGTAACAAGTTTATGAAGAATCTCCTCAAGAGATTTTAGGCTTTTGTAAAATGTTCTTAGGAATGTGAGAGTAAAATTAGATGAGTCAGTAGCTGGTTGTTCAAGTAGTGAATTGTGGTTGGCAATGAATTACATTTTGAGTAGTAATTTTCTACCCGTTACAGCTTGTGAGTGTGTTGCTGTTTTCTTAGGCATAGAGCCTAGTTACTTTGCAGGGAAAGTCAGATGAAGAAAAAAGGACAGAATGGGATGGGATCGCTTTTTCCTAATTTCACTCCAGTTATTATGGAAGTAAAAATTCCAAATATACTTTTATGGAGAACAATCATGTTCAGATCCAAACAGGTCATGCTTAGGAAAACATATCCACTATTGATTCTCCTTTCCCCGGTGTCCCCTAATAAACTCATTTACTTTTCAACAAGTGAGGGAAACAAGTAGGTATAAGGTCACATAAGAGCTTTTCAAGAGACTTGAGGCACCCATTCAACCCCAAACAATATTTTATTTTTGATCAAAAATAACCAAGTTGGTAGGTTTTTTCACTGACAGGACCATATTTGGGCCTAAACATGAACAGGGATAAAAATAAAACTTTGGAAATCTTAAAATTAAAAAAGTAATTTGATAATTCACAGTAGAGAATATTCTGTGTTCAAAAATAATTGCTTTCCTTCCTGGGGTTGACATGGGGACTATTAGTTTAAGAAATCCTCTGGGATAATAGGCCTTGCCAAACGATTTCATGGACAAACAGTTTCCTGCTTAAGAAAATAAAGAGAAAAGCAAGGCAAATAGTATTTGCTGGGATGATCTCATCCTCACAGACCCTCTGTTAGGAACTTCTGGGAGGAAAGAGTCCACTTTGTATATCAGATGCTACTTTGATGTGACCATCCGTCTAGCCATTGTCTGGCCTGATTCTGAGAATCACAGCTGGAGACATTTTGAAATGTCTCGGAGAAACCTGTTGAATTTTGCACCGGCAAATCCCTAAGAGTTCTGATAATAATGACAATTGGGGTTTTTCCTAAATATTATTTTTATCACTAAGAAAAACTTTCAGTTTATTTTTCTTTAAATGGAGTTGAATAAGTGAGGAGGGCAAACTACTATGTGGAATTCAGAGAGAGAAAGAAGTCAGGATTTTATGCAGTAAAATCATCAAGAATTATTGTAAGTTGAGTTGAATGCGATTTTTATAATTGGTACTCCTTGAAATTTTTTTTCATTTTGAGTCCAATGTCAATAGTTTGAGGGAAACTGAATCATTCTTGAAGGTGGGGAAATTTAGGTACAAAGCAGCAAATTTCCTAATCACACACTAAATTCAAACTTTCATAAAAACAAAATGGTATTTTAAGAGAATGTTTGCAGTCAGACAGACCTCATATCATTGCTCCCCGAGTTTTTAACTCCCATGATATTAGGTAGGATTCTTAAACTTTAAGCTGTATTTTTCTTATCTATAAAAGGAAACAATAATGCCCACCTCCCAGAATGGTTAAGGAAATTAAAAAAAAATTGTAAACATCAGTGTATAGTCAATGCTAACTTGGAATTGTAGTATTTTTTTCTTAAAAATCAGATAGATATAATAATAAAAGAGACTAGATGCAGATATATCTATTTGTTTTTTATATTTACTGAAATGTAACATTAATTCAACACATCTGTCTCAGAGGATGAGACCATTAGCAAGCAACATGGACTTTATATTCTAGAGGAGAAACTAAAAATAAAGGTAAGGAAAATGTAGATTTTAAGTAATGATAGATGTTACAGAGATCAGATCATCCAGGGATATGGTCATTAGTCCAAATCTAATGGGACTTTCTTGAAAAGTTGAAAATATGTCATTTTCCTCTAGGACTTAAATGAGAGTTACAAGACATAACCAATTCCCCCAAAAAACTTGAGAATTTTTTATAAGCTCTAACCTTCTTAGATACCTTGAATCTCAAGACACCTGATGTAAAGCTTCATGATGGTGAAATAAATTGCATGCATTGTGCTGACACTTCCAGTTAAAAATACTCATATAAGAAAATTCACTAGAATTGGACACTAAAAATAGAATAAAATAAGGACAAAAATAAGAACAATCTCACTAGACAAAAGTATGCATAGGAACTATACAACACAAAGTTAGGGTGCCATGATAAAGAATCTAGTGGAAATTCAAAATATGGATGGTTGAGATAAATAACTCAAACAATGAAATAAGAGGATAGGTCAACTGAGGAACAAATCATCCATGTACAAATCAGGTTGAGATATCAAAAAATAGAGAAAAAGAAAAAGAAAACAACCTGGAAAAGAATAAGGTGAAAGAATGTAGAATTGCAAGTAGATGTGAAAAAGTGAAAGTATTAAAAATCCGTATAAAAGCAGTTTCAAATGGAGATAAAAAAATAAACTGAGACTGCACATGCAGGTAAGATCATACAGTATTTGTCTTTCTGTGTTTGGCTTATTTCATTTAGTATAATGTCTTTCAAGTCCATTTATGTTGTTGCAAAGGCAGGATTTCTTCCTTCATTCAGCTGAATAATACTCCACTGTATGTAGTTGCCAGGGCTTTGGAGGGAAAGGGAAATGGAGAGGTGATGGTCAAAGGGTACAAATTTCAGTTAGACAAGCTAAGTATGTTCTAGAGATCTATTACATAGCAGAGTGCCTACAGCTAACAGCTTTGTATTATATTCTTAAAATTTGCTAAGAGGGTAGATTTCATGTTACAGATACACATATACACCCCCACACTTACACAAAACAATAATAAATTGGTGGGAAGAAGTTTTGGAATGTGATGGATATGTTTATGATCTGGATAGTGGTAATGGTTTCACAGATAAATACTTACCCTAAAACTCACTGGGTTGTATAAATTAACTATGTATAGGTTTTTACATGTTAGTTATATCCCAGTAAAGTGGTTTAAAAAATAAACTTTAAAGAAATAGTTAAAAAAATAATAATTGAGAATTCCTATGAATTAAAGAAATACAGAAAACTTTGGATTACAGTTCTTTGGTAAAGTCAAATTCATCAGTTAGCCTTTGCTATGTAACAAACCACCCCAAAACAGTGGTTTGAAGCAGAAAGATCATTTATTAGTTCAGAATTCTGAGAGCTGGCAATTTGAGTTCATCTGGGTGGTTTTATTGCTGATCTCTCTTGGGCTTGGACATGGGTCTGGTCAGATGGAATTGGTTTGTCTTGGATGCCTTCACTCCCATAACTGACAGGTTATGAACTGAGACCTCTTAATTATCTTCCATGAGGTCTCTCTCATAAGCTATCTCAGCTTAATTCACATTTTCACACAATGGTCTCAGAATTCTAAGAGCTACAAAAGAGGGCAAGACCTAATGTGCGAGTAGGGTCAAGTCTTTGCTTACATCATACTGGCTAAATAGTCTATTAAAAAAATTAGTCATACGGCCACGCCTAGAATTAGGGATGGAAACATAGACTGTTCCTCTTGAAAAGAGGAACATTGGAGTCACATTGAAAAAGTAGCAGACAAATGTGAAAGGAGAAATCATTGGGGTAATCTTTATAAACAACCTAAGAATAAAGAATACACCTGGATGGACTACAGTTAATTTCAAGACCAATGAAGACAAAGAGAAAAGTATAAAAGCTTTTAGAGGGAAAGAGCAAATGACTCACAAAGATTAAGAATTGACTGCGTATCACATTTTTCAATGGCGAGAAAAGAGAGCTGGAACATTGAAATAAACGTGTGTGCAATAAGGATATTCTGATGTCCTACAAGGGTTTGGAAGTTCAACAAAAACAGACCTCTTGAAAAATGCTTTTGAATAATGTCTTTCAATGAGAAGAAAATAAAAATCAATGCACATAGGGAATAAGACTACAAATAATTAAATAAAAATATTTGTGGCTTTAAAAAGTAGATATTCCTGGGGGCAGAGTCAAGATGGCAGAGAAGTAGCAGGCTGAGACTACTTCAGCTAGCCGGAGATCAGCTAGATAGCTTATCTAAAGATTGCAAACACCTGAAAATCCATCGGCAGATCGAAGAGAAGAAGAACAGCAATTCTGGAAACAGAAAAACAACCACTTTC
>NC_081561.1:101853651-101871418 GCF_022355385.1 Mustela nigripes
GACCTGTACCCCTGGGGATAAAAATATATGTTTATAAAAAATAAAAATTAAAAATAAAAAAAAGAAGTAGATATTCCTATTATCTTCAAAAGGACCTGTGTTATCAACAATACCAAGATCTGATTAGAGGGAATGAGTTAAATAATTTTCCATTTTTAATGTGACATTGCTTTCTTTAACTAAATCAAAAGGTAAAATATTATATGAACTTCAATACGTGTGTGTGTGTGTGTGTGTGTACTTCTAAAAATGAAAAAGTGTTCCAGTCTCACCAAGAGCCACTTCTTTAGTATTTCCCTAGGTTCATTCAGCTAACTTGGATGGGTATCATTAAAGCATCTCTATAGTTTATCTTGTAGATTTAGCTACTATATGAGATTTACAACCGAGGCAGCTCAGGACCAGAAAATGTTTCAGATAATAAGAGTTTGCTATCTTTGCCCAGTGAAAGCCATCAACCCAAGAGTTATAATCCTTACATTAACTGTACCCTGTGATAGCTCTTGATCTGGCTCCCACTAAGAAAACAAGGTATAATAGCTGCTGTTTTATTAAACTGGTTCATAAATATTCAGTCTTATCGAGTGTCATAGGTACTCCCCATTCTTATTAATATGTGCTTATGTTAATTTTTATATGTATAACCAGTTCATTGCCAGGAAAAAATTTTTAAAAAAATTTTTTAAAGATTTTATTTATTAATTTGTCAGAAAGAGATCAGAAGTAGACAGAGAATCAGGCAGAGAGAGAGAGGGAAGCAGGCTCCCCCCTGAGCAGGGAGCCCCATGTGGAACTCTATCCCAGGACCTTGAGATCATGACCTGAGCCGAAGGCAGCAGCTTAACCCACTGAGCCACCCAGGCGCCCGCCAGGAAAAAATTTTTTATGTAAGTAAATATAATCATTTATGTTTGATATCAGTGTATTTTTTTGCTTCATCATTAACTTTTCTCACAGCTGTTTGCTGACTGATATTGCCCCTTGGGAAGAGTTGCTGTAGCTACTAGTCTCAAAGAGTTCCAAAAGGATCCTAAATTCTAAAGACTATGCAAACAATTTTAAATATACAGAGTACTTCATTCTAAATGAAAGTTAAATAAACTGAATTTATTTTAACAATAAATATGGAGCTACAAAAAATTTAAAAATACTATGTATGAAGGGAATGGTCTTTAGTTTTATGTGTTAATTTCACATCAAATTATTGAATGTATTCATTTAATATTCAATATTGATTGAATATTCAATACTAATTTAATAAGTATTAAAGCATAGAATGTATTTCACTTTTATTTTTTGATCTAAAAAGAGAAAATTAAATTTCTTGTTTTTAATTTAGGTAACTGTTAACACCATCATTGAATGTCACTGCAGAGGGATATTGGTTAAACTTGACCATTGTAAATATAATTGTCTTAAGCAGTGAAAAAATTATTTTGTAGAACTTCATGCCACTTTTTACAATATCCTGTATAAAAACTTAAACCATTTGTTGTAAAAATTTAGCATAAACAAAAGATAATCTTTCTAATTGATAGGAATAGATTATAGACACCATGATGAATAGTATTGTGTGCAAGCTTGTAGCATAATTATCATAGGTCTGGAGAAGTTAACCTTGATTAGGAGCCAAACTGTAGTGTTAAAGAGAAAGTGGTGACTAAGTAGTGGGTAGATAGCATTAGCTCTGTCACCCGCTGTGATACGTAATAAATGTTTGAAACCCCAAAACAGAAAGATTTCCTGTTTTAGTTTCCTCTGTTTGTCTCTGATAAAACAAAGCAAAACATAACAAAATTGCACCCAAGAAAGATTTAGTAGTGAGCTTGTAATAGCAGTGCTAATAAAATCAGGTTCTCTGCTGGAATTTATAATGCTTAGGGAATTCGTCCATATTTTTACCATCAGTCAGGTTACCTCCAGAGATAACAGAGTTCTGTATGTGACCTCTCTTACACAGGTAAGTATTTGTTGTGTTGATTTGAAATCAATTAGCAATCATTTATTAGGAGCCTACTTTTTATCTGGATGTATGTCTGATACCATGAGACTCCCATCTATTTACATAAATCGATGTCATATACTTTTATTCAAAATCTTTTTATATTACATTTTAGATTTACAGAAAAATTATAAATATAATAGAGTTTTAATATACTCTGCATCCAGTTTTCTCTATTATTAACATTGAAATCAGTGTAATACATTTGTCACAATTAATGAACAAATATCAATATATTATTATTAATAAAATCCTTAGTTTATTCAGATTTCCTTAGTCTTACCTTATGTTCTTTCTCTATTCCTAGATCCCATTCAGGATACACACATTTCATCATCTGGTCTCCTTAGGCCCCTCTCACTTGTGACAGTTTCTCACACTTCCCTTGCTTTGATGATGCTGGCAATTTTAAGGAGTAATGGTTATATAATTTGCAGAATTTCTTTCTATTGGAATTTGTCTGGTGTTTTTCCCATGATTAGCCTGGGGTTATGAAATATTGGGAAGAAGAGGTAAAGTGTCATTTTCATCATATCACCTCAAGGGTATGTGTTGCAACAAGAGTTATCACTATTGATGTTGGCCTTGATTACCTGAGGTCATGTTAGTCAGATTCCTCTACTTTAAAAAGGTTATTTTTCTCCTTAATCATACTATATTTATATATCATACTTCTTTGAAGGATGTCACTATATGCAGCCCCTGGGGATTTAAGATGCAGGAAACAAAGCTCCACCTCTTTGAGATGAATTATATATATAGATTCTTTGTATATATGTCATATACCTTTTAGCAGTGTCTTCCAGTTTCTCTCTCATCTGTAAAGAAAAAAAATGAATGAAGAAAATATGGATTCCATATTTTTACTTGAAAAATTTTGAAAGTAGAAATTGCAGTAGTCCTTTAAAAAAGAAAACTAATGTTTAATTGTAGAGGGAAAAAATGATAAGCTAGAAATAGCATCCAAAAAATGAGGTTATGCAGGAAACCTGGGTGGCTCAGTTGGTTAAGTGTCTGATTCCTGATTTCAGCTTAGATCATGACCTCAGGGTTGAGAGATTGAGCCCTGTGTCGAGCTCTGTGCTGGGTATGGAGACTGCTTAGGATTCTTTCCCTCTCCCTCTCCCTCTCCCCCACCTCTCTTCTTCTCTGGGAAAAAAAAATGCCTAAATAAAATATGACCTTTAAAACCAGCTGAATGCTAACTACTAGATATGTGACTCAAGCTGAATGAAATAGGAAATGTGAGACCATAATAAAAATAAGTAAACAATAAAGTAAAGGAAAAAACAACATTTGATGTTTAAAAATGAGAAGAAATCATTTATGGAAATTTTGCTTTAAAATGGGTGTTGCCAAGTAACCCCTGATGGTGGTTCTTAAGCTCGTAGTAAAATACTTATAAAGAATCAAAACTGTAGATAGATATTTTTGATAGTTAGACATTTTAATAGCAAAAAAAAAAAACAATAGTTATTTCCAGAACCTACATGTTAATCCTCCTACACAGAGATGTATATGATAGAGCTGGCTTCAGAAAACTTTACTGGAGCATTGCTTCATACAACAGACTATGCCTGAGAAACTTCAGAAAACTCTTTAAACCTTTCAGATATTGTTTAGACTCGGAAACATAAAGTGCGAGCAGCTTTCCTTCTACCCTGATCTTTCCCAGTTTCAAGGCAGCTTGAACTTGGTCCCTCACATCACTTCATCTTCCTCATGTAACACTTCACAGATAGTAATATCCAGAAAACAACTGAGTACCAAACTTTCAAAGAAGTAATAACACCTATTCTCCTGAAGCTGTTTCAAAAAATTGAAGCAGAAGGAAAACTTCCAGACTTTTTCTATGAAGCCAGCACTACCCTGATCCCCAAACCAGGCAAAGACCCTACCAAAAAGGAGAATTTCAGACCAATATCACTGATGAATATGGATGCTAAGATTCTCAACAAGATCCTAGCAAACAGGATTCAAGAGCACATTAAAAAGATTATCCACCATGACCAGGTGGGATTCATCCCCGAGCTACAAGGATGGTTCAACATTTGCAAATCAATCAATGTGATAGAACAAATTAATAAGAGAAGAGAGAAGAACCACATGGTCCTCTCAATTGATGCAGAAAAAGCATTTGACAAAATCCAGCATCCGTTCCTGATTAAAAGGCTTCAAAGTATAGGGATAGAGGGAACATTCCTGAACTTCATAAAATCTATCTATGAAAGACCCACAGCAAATATCATCCTCAGTGGGAAAATGCTTGCAGCCTTCCCGTTGAGATCAAGAACACAAGGATGCCCATCTCACCACACTTGTTTACCATGGTATTAGAAGTCCTAGCAACAGCAATCAGACAACAAAGAGAAATACAAGGTATCCAAATTGGCAATGAAGAAGTCAAACTCTCTCTCTCTTTGCAGATGACATGATTCTTTATATGGAAAGCCAAAAGACTCCACCCCCAAACTACTAGAACTCATATAACAATTCAGCAACGTGGCAGGATACAAAGTCAATGTACAGAAATCAGTGGCTTTCTTTTACACTAACAATGAAAATACAGAAAGGGAAATTAAAGAATCGATTCCATTTACTATAGCACCAAGAACCATAAGATACCTGGGAATTGGAAGAGGAGGTGAACCATGAGAGACTATGGACTCTGAAAAACAATCTGAGGGGTTTGAAGTGGTGGGGGATGGGAGGTTGGGGGAACCAGGTGGTGGGTATTAGAGAGGGCAGGGATTGCATGGAGCACTGGGTGTGGTGCAAAAACAATGGATACTGTTATGCTGAAAATAAATAAATGAAAAAAAAAAGAACCCTTAAAATTATAAGAACCAGAACAGCCCAATAAAAATGGACAAAAGATTTGAATAGACACTTCACAAAAGAATATATGAGAATGGCCAATAAACAGATGAAAAGCTGCTTAATGTAACTAATTACCAGGAAATTCCAATTAAATCATAACGATACACCATAATATATTTACTAGAAATACTGAAGTATAAAAGCATTACATAACACAAACTATTGTGTTGAATGAATGGAACAAATAGAACACTTGCATGCTGCTGGTAGCAGTGTAATATGGTATAGCCCTTTTTCAAAACCCTTTGCAAGTTTCTCGTAAAGTCAAACATTCAGTTGCCATATAACCCAGTACTTGCACTTTAATGTATTTACCCCAAATAAATGAAACCATACATCAATACAAAGTCTTAATGGTTTTATTTATAATCACTTCAAAATGGAAAGAATGCTTCTTTTCAGGTGAACTGTTAAACAAATTGTGGTATATTCATATAACAGGATGTTACTCAGCTAAAAAGAGGAGCAAACTTCTAATGTAGACAACTAAATGGATTTCAGAGACATGCTGAATGAAAGGAGCCAGGAAGAAAGGTGTTCCTACTACTGTGTTATTCCATTTCTGTGAAATTCTGGAAGCGGTCAAACTAACTTGTAGTGACCCAAAGCGGAAGAGTGTTTGACTGGGACCAAAGGAGAGGCAATGTTGACTGCAGACCTTTTGGAGTAATATCCTGATTGTGATGATGGCAGTGTTTTGATCATTGTCAAAACTCATCTACTTAAGATGAAGGCTATTATTTTATGTAAATGTTACCTCAGTAAAAAAGGTTGGAAATGTTTTTAAAATGTCACTTGTGTACAGCCTGGGTATAAAGTTAAATATTTCATAAGGAGTTTCTCTAATATGCCAGGACTTAACAAAAATACAGCACATACTTTATTTTCCTTAAAATAAAAAGTTATCTGAAGAAAAACTCTTATTACTGAAAACGAAAGGAAAATTGAAATTTTGCGGTCTCCTGAATGTATCCTGCAGTCTCTAGGTCTGGGCAAAGAGGCATTTGATGAGGGAGCTCAGAAGTGACTGGAGGCTGTGGGAGTTAGCAACCCACACATAAGCAATCATTAAGCTCGCTTGTCATGATCATAATGAGTAAGTGGGTCCTGGGAGTAGTATTTCTGATTTGGAGCACCCTGACACTAAAAAAAAAAAAAAAAAAAAAAAAAAAAAAAAGAGAGATCTCGGAGTGTCAAGAGCTGGACTCTTAGCTTGAGATACTCTATGGCCAGATGCATTGCACTTGATATCTGTTAGATACAGGTTAGTTACTTCCCTGTTAAATACCTGCTCTACAAGGTGGTTGAGAGACTAAAATAAAATGAAAAATATATAAATAGATAAAATGTAGCTTATACATGATTTTGATCACTGATATCAATCACCTATGCAAAAATGAGAATGGCATATTAAGCAAAACCAATAATTCAATAAGAATTTAAAATTAAGCCACACTACATCTATGAAAGAAAACCAAAAACGGGATGAATGTATGGGTGGAAATTTTGTGTACAGTACAAGTGGCTTAAATTTTCATCTTAAGTAGAAAGGACACTAATTTATCAGATCATGACTTTGACATGGTCTAAAAATCTTTATGCTCTTTAAAATATAACTGGTTGTTAGTTTTTTTAAAGTTATTTATTTATTTATCAGGCAGAGATCACAAGGAGGCAGAGAGGCAGGCAGAGAGAGAGAGAGAGAGAGAGAGGTGGAAGCTGGCTCCCTGCTGAGCAAAGAGACAGAGGTGGGGCTCGATCCCAGAACCGTGGGATCATGACATGAGCCAAAGGTAGAGGCTTTAACCCACTAAGCCACTCAGGCACCCCTGGTTGTTAGGTTTTAAATCTGAAATCTAGTAGAACTAGAAATGGGACATATATATAATCCAAAACGCTGTAGAAAAAATAAAAGCAAAAGCTAACATAATCCATACAGAAAAAGGCCGGTAAATGGAAAATACAGAGGCACAAAGAACAGAAAGAGTAAAATAAGATGAAAATTTTAAAAACTAATATATTAGATGAAGCAGCCAAAGTTCAATTCCCCAATCAATCCCCATGTAAATATGTGCAATATACCCAGAGAAGTGCTTTGAAATGAGAAATAACTAATTTGCTTATTCTTTACTATTCCATCTTAGAAAATGCAGATTAATAAAATAGATATATCCTGAAGATAAAAGTAAATGGGAAAGAGAAGGAGAGAAGAGAGAAGAAGAAGGTATGCAGTGTATCTGTAAACTCTGTAAGGATGTCTGTGGAGGGTTGAGTCTAACTTTCTTGAGGCATATCCCCCAGTAGCCTTTCCTTCCACAAGAGGAAAGATTCAGGCAGAGTGAGTCATGCCTCGTCAATCACCTCCTTGTCCTCCTGTTCATACCTGGAAGTGTGGATTTCAGTGTGTACCTTTTTATGATGGGGCATTTTTGTCTACCTGGGGAGAAGAGGGTATTGCTTGGGGCACCTGGGTGGCTCAGTTGGTTAAGCAACCGCCTTTAGCACAGGTCATGATCCTGGAGTCCCAGGATTGGGTCGCATGATGGGCTCCCAGCTCCATGGGGAGTCTGCTTCTCCCTCTGATCTTCTTCCCTCTGGTGCTCTCTCTCTCTCTCAAGTAAATAAATGAAATACTTTTTAAAAAAAAATTCAAAAGAAAAAAAAGCAGAGGGTATAAAATAAAAAAAAAAAAAAAAGCAGAGGGTACAGCTTGCAAAAACCAAAAAAGGGCCATCACTGATCCTGCAGCAGATATGGCAGTTTCTAACTGTAGAAATATACCACAGACCTCCTACTGTTCATTGAGGAAAGTAATAAAGGAACTATGGGGTTTCATCCTGCCCTCTAACAGAATACAAACTTTGTGGATGCGATAGTATTATCTACAGATATAAAACAAACAAGTGATTAGGGAAAAGCATAAAATAATAAAATATATAACAATACATGTTTAGAAAGGGAGTAATCAGTATAGACACCCTCCTTAAGGATGTCTTCATAGAAACAGAACACTCTGAAAGTGGTTATGAAGGATAAATGGACTCTGGGGAGTGGGTCAGTGAGGAGAGGCCAGGAAGCCGTGAGGGCGAATGTGATGTGGACAAGTCTGGAAGGAAGACTGTGTTGCAAACCCAGGTGAACCTTAGCTTGCATGGCTTCACCGCAGCGCCACAAGGCTCATGTGGTATGTGGGAGATGGTGTGTGTGAACATATGTAAAATGTGAATCTTGAAATTAGTAGTTTATGAACAAGTTGTATCCACTGGCTATCACTATCTCTGTGACTATGGCTCTTACCTAAGAATAGAAAGGTTAAATTTGATACACAAATGGAGCTTTGAGTGATTCTCATGGTTGTTTCACCAAAACTAGCCAGTTTGCATTGCGCAGAAAGAAGGGAGTTTTTTGGACATAAGAGACTCCAAATGAAATATCCATGCTGTAAGCTGATGTTCTAGGAATGATGGAAACATTTTTATGAATTTAATAAATCATAAGTAGAGAGCTACATACAGGTTTGGCGTGGATCACTCAGAGGTAGGTTTTTTTTTAATTTATTTTTTTATTTTTTATTTTATTTATTTATTTTTTTAGTTGCAACAAGTATTCCTTAGATCTCGATTCTTCTTGCATGAGTTCTGAAGTCTCCCAGAGGCTCTTCACAATTGGAGGCCCCATAAAAAGAAATGGGTGGATGCTCTGTCAGACCACAGGAATTCTGCCTTGAAATAAAATGCCATTCTTTCAGCACATGTCTGAGGAACAAATGAACCTGGCCACATTCTTAATGTTCCAATCATCTTAAATTAATTTTCTACTGTGCCAGGCTAAGGAAAACCTGATACATAGTTCATATAACTTTGCATATTTTAAGGAAATTTTCGCCCATGTGCTTTTAATTCATTTACATTAGTATCAACAAATATTAGTTTTGTGAGCTTTTTGAACTACCACCAACTTTAGCTGACTTCTTAATAACATATGTTTCAGTACTTTTTCCTTGAAAGGCAGGAAGACTTGTTTTGCCAAAGACAAATGCACTCAAATATACAAAGATTTAAATTTGATCTATAACTGAAAGTTCATAGTTTGCAAATCTAGAATTATCTCCTCCTTTCCTAGTATCCACTTAACTGAAATAACTAGATTCTCAAGATATTCCTACCAAAGGGCTTTGGCCATGACCATGGAATAAAACCTCTAGAAATAAAATGTGGAACTCTTCAAAATTACTGACAAAATCTTGACTGAAAATGGAGTTTCCCTCCAGTGTTTACTATGTCTCAGCATGATGATGCCTAGGCAAATTATAGAAACTAACCTCATCTTGTCTGAACTGTTAAAAAATTTTCATTAAGGATAAACATCAGCCAATTCTAGATTTCCTCAGAATGGGATCTTCCTGGGAAATGTCTGGTCTGTATACTAATTTAGGACCATCATGCTCTATTTTTTGAAGTAGCATATTTATTCCATTTATTGCTGTTGAATAGAGTGATTTATTTTTTGAATCTAAAAAATTCATTCGACAGAATTCAAGAGAAATTTTCCAAATCTTCTGATGTCTCCTGGGATTGGATCAACAAATCTAAGTTTATCTTCATTAAGCTTGTGGTTTCATTCACTTTAATCTTAACCTTGTATTGGTTTGGTCTGTTTCTGTAGAGTGAACAAATTCAGGAGTAATTGAGCATGAGAACATATGGAAAGAAAGAGAAACAACTGGATGCTATTTCAGTTTTGAAAAAAAAAAGAGATTTTGAATAAGTTTCTTTGCCAAAGTTTTATGGCCAAATGTTATTTAAAGTTATGTATTAAGGGACTGGGGGAAATCTTTAGTGATGACTGGAGGAAACATCTTAGTGATTAAAAAAAAATGTAGAGGTGAAATGTAGCTTTCCTGATGGCAAACTACATGAAGTAATATCTCTGTGGAAAGAATGTATTGAGCTCCTTTTTTCTAATTGGGAACAGCAAGATCTCATGTTTGAAAAGACATGCCTCTCTTCTGTGTGAACAAGCTCAGAGCAGAAGTTTATGTAGCATTGGTAAGGGTAAGACTCAGAATTTAGGAAGAAATCATTGTATATTAGTCATCCAGCACATAATGACGTAGGAATCTAGTCTATTTTCTGAAGGTGCAGGCTGTATACTAAGGGAGCAGTGGATAACCAAAAAACATCAGAAACCAGAGAGAAAACATTAACCCTTTGCTCCCTCCCTTTCTGCCTTACCCTCTACATCTGCAAATTAGTAATAGCAAATACATGTTAAATGCTTACTATGTGCTAGTCTGTTAACATTTTATGGGTGTTGTTGCAAATTTTTGAGGAAACATACTATCATTCCTGTTTTGCAAGGAAACCAAGACACAGAGGGGTTAATTAACTTGTTCATGGTAACACAGCAAGTAAGTGATAAAGGCAGGATCTGAACTGGGATGGTCAGACTCTAGAACATGACTTTTAGACATTTGTCAGTACTGCCCCAGAATGGTCCATGCCCATAACAGGGGTTAATAGGAGACATTTTCCCTCCAAATCACAGAGACATTAACCAAGCTAGGTGTGTTCTTGAGAAGAAACATCTAAGAGATAAAACATTTCAAATAGGAATAAGTAGGTTCATCCAAGAAGAATTCCAGAGAACAGAACAGAATAAAGTACAGAAACTAGAGAAGCCAGACTCTTTATAAACTCAGTAGCTCCACTGGAATGTTATCTCTCTTTCTCTCTTTCTTTCCTTTTCCTCTTTCTTTCTTCCCCTTTCTTTGTCTCTCTCTCTCTCTTTCCCTTCCTTCCTTCCTTCCTTCTTTCTTTCTCTTACATTATGTTAGTCACCATATAGTACATCATTAGTTTTTGATGTAGTGTTCCATGATTCATTGTTGGTGTATAACACCCAGTGCTCCATGCAATCCATGCCGTCCATATTACCCAGCACCAGGTTCACCCATATCCCCACCCCCCCCTTCTAAAACCCTCAGTTTGTTTCTCTGATTCCATAGTCTTACAAGACTGACATATAGTGGGTTAAGTCAGGCTGGGCCCAGACCAAATCCCACCTGTTTGTTCTATGGAATAACTGCTAATATATAGGAAATGAGACATTTATGTGAATATTTATTAGGGATGTTCACCACTATTTTACCAACTATAACAAGCAGTTTAAAGAATATAAAAAAAAAGATAATCTAACCGTATTTTTTTAGTTAGCTCAGTAGTTAAACGAGTAATAAAGTACTACTGTTTTGCATTCTATATTGTGAAGAAGATTCATTTGGGGATATAAATTTCCCTCTGAAGTTAAATCAATCCACTGTTGTTTTTCATGTTAGTATTCACCTATAGCAACTGGGGCCATTGATGCAAAGTCACTTTGAGGCAAAAGTTTCAGGGGAAAATGTGTCTTTTATAATGGCTAGCATGGTGTTTTTGATTGTCATTCAGGAGTTTTTTCTCTGCCTTTCCCCTTCTCCTTATAAATCTTTAGTAAACCCCAAAAGCAAAATGTATTTGAGCGCTCACTTATTTTATTATGCACAAAAGTGCAATAGTTCCACACACATGAAACTCCTACTCTATATGTTTTGTCCCATCTTTTTCCTTCTTCTGAGAGTCTACGTTGTATTTTTCCAAGTAAATAAAATTATCATGGGAAAATTTATATATTGAAAATCTCAATTACATTTAGTGCTTTG
The DNA here is from genome assembly GCF_022355385.1 of Mustela nigripes. NCBI lineage: Eukaryota > Metazoa > Chordata > Mammalia > Carnivora > Mustelidae > Mustela > Mustela nigripes. The sequence continues at coordinate 101,865,234 of NC_081561.1, forward strand.
GTAATTTAGAGTTAAGTACCATTTCAATAACTATTATTCACGTTCTTGTTGATATAAGATAATCCTATTCTATGTTGAACAACTGTGTTAAACTCTTAGGTATGAACACAGTACTTATGACACTGTGGTACTATTGCTTCACATTACTAACATACACAGACTAGTTCACATTGCACGTGGTTTTATTATGTATCAGTGGCCTATGGCAGTGTGCATTGCTTTGCTCCCAATCCTCCCAGTCAACTTCCAGTTGCCTTAATTACCTTTTTGGCACTTAGCTATATTTACACCCAAGCACATACATCTTCAGAGTCCTTGAAAACTCTGCCCTTCACTCCCCTCCTAATCTGACTGTTTTAATCAAAGAGAAAATCTTAATACTACACACACACACACACACACACACACGCACTGGTCATTTTGGTACATTGTTCAAAATGGTATAAATTGTTTTTTTTTTTTAGATTTTTATCTTGTTTCAGAGACAGAGACAGACAGAGACAATGAGAGAGAGCACAAGCAGCAGGGAGAGAGAGAAGCAGGCTTCCTGCTGGGCATAGAACCCTGGGACTTGATGTGAGATTCGATTCCAGGACCCTGTGATCATGACCTGAGCCAAGTCAGATGCTTAACCAACTGAGCCACCTAGGCGCCTGCCTTTTTTTTTTTTTTTTTTTTTGCTTGTATATAGCAATTATATTGTCAGTAGTAGCCAAATTAAACTTCCATGCTGAAAAGAAGGCTGAACAATTTACTCTGTGTGTGAGATTGAACGGATACTGAGGCTCAAAGCACCAGCTTATTTCTTCCTGTTTGCACTTTAGGAAGCTGTAAGCAGAGGAGAGAAAGGCACTCCCACCTCCATCTTAAACCAAGCCCCACCTCTTAGAGAAAAATAAAGTCAAGGAACAGGATCAGGGCCAGGTAATCTTTCTGTTCTTGTCTTGAGCTCGAGTCAGTTTCAGTTTAAAACACTGGGTGCTTCTGTTTCACTCTAGCTAAAAGCAGACATGTAATTTGGTTCTAACCAAAAACATATATGACCCCTAAAGAAGGAAACTAATATTTAACTGGGACACACCACATGGCAGGTACTGTACTTAGGCAATTTCACCACCCAAGAAGGTAGCTCATGCTCAAGTCAGAGGGGATGGTTTCTTTTTTCAGAGTCTTCATAGCTAGCAATGATCAAAAGTTAATTCCTCTAGTTTGGGTGTAGTCTTAGAGATCTTAAGTTTCGCCAAGTAGAGGGATCCGAGATGTACTATGACAAGACAAAGGGGAGAATGTATTAAGAGAACTCGGGCAAGGATCTAGGTGCCATCAACTATATTAGATAGATACCATGAATCTACTGAGAGTCTCAAAAGCATAAAAAAATTGTTTATCATGGACTTAAAAGAGAGTTTTGTGGTCAGATCATTGTCAAGCATAATTTTATGGGTAAGGAAAGGTAGTCTAGAGAAGTTAAACAACTTTCTAAACACTTACATCATGGAAGACACAGGAATTGTGTCGAACTCCAGTCTACTGCCTCTCATTTCAGTGTTTTCTCTCTTTATCCTCTTACAATGTGCTAGTTACCACAATCGAAATATTCTTTTCTTCATCCATAGCTTGCCTCAGCCATCCACTTGATCAGCTCATTTGGGTTATGTGTCACAAGGCTACTTATCCTTCTCTACTGATTGAATTTTCAGGTTGAAGCTGAAGGATAAAAGCACTGAATTGTTGGCTTTCTAAAACACTGATTCAGGATTCAGTTTAAAAAAAAAAAAGAAAAGAAAATTGTAAAAGAAACTTAATAGTCTGGTTGAAAGTTATTAGGAAAAGTAGGTGAACTCTTTTTAACTGAACTTTGGACCTGCATCCTGAAGATGAAGAAGAACATAATGGAGCTGCCTATTTGAGTTTAGAATGTCTTTCTCAAACAGGATTCGCAAGATTGATAGGCCTGCATGATGGAAGGACTGTTTGAGGTCAGCAAGAATATATAATTTGCAAATCAGTTTTTTATTTTTCTAGAAAAAATTCAGCATTTGTTTATAGATAAAAAAGGTATTTAGAGGGGAAACTGGGTGGCTCAGTCAGTTATGTGCCTGCCCTCAGCTCAGGTCATGATCCTGGAATCCTGGGATCCAACCCCTTGTTGGGCTCCCTGCTCAGTTGAGAGCCTGCTTCTCCCTCTCCCTCCACCGTCTGCTCTGCCTACTTGGGTGCTCTCTCTCTACCTTTCTGTCAAATAAATAAATAAAATTTTAAAAATAAAGGTATTTAGAGAGCATCTCCTATGTTACACAAGATGATAAATTTATGACTCTACCCTCAAGGTATAGAAATATGTCCAATAATAAACAACACATCATTCAGACAGTGCTGTACTCAGCAGACTAGGGGCTATGTCTTCTACTTACTTCATCTTTTTCTTTCCCACTGCCTTCATGGTTTTGTTCAGGATATTTCTCTCTTCCAGTATGTAAAATTTCAGCTGTTCTGAGGATAATTATAATTATATAATTACAATCTACTCATCTTGTCATTAAATTCTATAAACTTCCTGATTATTCTCCTAATTTTCAAAGTCTTTGGTACCTATTCCTAACTCATTTACATTCCAAGTGCTAACATTGCCTCTCCAGCCACCTTCTCTGCTCCTTCATTTGTTTTCATCCACAGAACCACATCCTTAAACTTAACTTTGACTTTATAATTCAGAGAACCATCTGAGTCCCCCTGAGCTGTGGACTCAATGATAAGCCACACGTGTGTCCTGTCACCACTTTGGGAGGCAAGAATTCTAACACTGAACCACCAGTGACTTGCTCTTCCACTATTTTGGAACTTTTGTTTATTCTACTTCTGTCTACTTCATTTCTCCCAACTGAGATTGGACTATTCTAGACTATTCTTTCCTGTTCATATTCTAAACTTTGTGCGTTCATGGAGGAATCCTAATAACAGCTTTTTCCTTGCCTGGAGAAAACTCCACAAGTGGATATATTAACCTTTTTATACAATCATGGTAATCAAATAAAGGAGATCTTAATGCTACTTGACTATGCCATTATGTTCTCTTACTTTCTTTTTAAGTGAAGTCTCATCAGTAATGATAACTATTTCAAAAATCTGTAATTTCAAAGTTTTGACCCTCACATTCTCTCTTTATCTCCCTCTTTTTGGCAAAATACTTTCCCTTTATCTGGAAGACACTCCCTTCTTAACAGAGACTCTGTCTTTTAGGATGCCAGAAATAGAACACCTTTGAAAGAAATTAATGAGTTCTGAATCAAAATTACACATCTCTTTGTGTCTTAATTGATCGTGTTTCTCTTTTGACAAAAGCCAGTTTTACCACCTCTGTTTTGAGTTCCATTCTTTTCTATCTTAGAAGGTTAGTGTTTCAATTCTCCTTTCATTTTTCTTAGTTTTCAATATTTCTTTCATTTTATTCCATCAGTATTTAAAACTATCATATGATCTCCCTGATATGAGGAAGTGGTGATGCAACATGGAGGCTTAAGTGGGTAGAAGAATAAATGAAACAAGATGGGATTGGGAGGGAGACAAACCATAAGTGACTCTTAATCTCACAAAACAAACTGAGGGTTGCCGGGGGGAGGGGGTTGGGGAGAAGGGGGTGGGATTATGGACATTGGGGAGGGTATGTGATTTGGTGAGTGCTGTGAAGTGTGTAAACCTGGTGATTCACAGACCTGGGGATAAAAATATATGTTTATAAAAAATATATGTTTATAAAAAATAAAAAATTAAAAAAAAAAAGTTCTTTAATCTTTATGATCTTGAAAGATCTTGTTCCCAATTTGATATTCTCATTCATCTACCTCTTACCTTTTTCTTTCCATTTACTTATGAGCCTCCAAACCATAGTTACTCCTATCCATTCTTGGTTGCAACGGTCCCCCATTGCCAAAACCAGTGGATATTGTCCCTGTCCTTGCGTCACTCGTTCTCTTGTTAGCGTTGCACATGGTTGACCATTGAGTCATACGTTTTTGAAGAACAAGGATTCAGATTTGAATCATCAGTACCCATCTGACACAAAGGAATGTCCAAGACCAGATGGTTTCCAGGGAGAGTTTTGCCAAGCATTTAAAGAATTAAAGCCAATCTTTCTCAAACTCTTCTAAAATGTAGAAGAGGAGAGAACAGTTCCAGACTAATTTTACAAAGCCGGTATTACCTCAATACCAAAAACCAGAAGAAGACAGTGCAAGAAAAGAAGGCTATAGGCCAATATCTTTGGTGGATATAGATTCAAAAATCCTCAGTAAAATATTAGCAAACTGAATTCAATGGTTCATTAAAAGGATCATACAGTTTATCAATTTTTTAATTTTATGAATCATGCTTTTGATGTTGTATATAAGAAATCTTTGTCTAAATAAGTGTCTCAAAAGCCTTCTCCTATGTGTTCTTTGAGAAGTTATATAATTGTAAGTTTTATCTTTAGATCTTTGATCATCCTTAAAGGATCCTTAAAGGATCATCCTGTGGATCATCCTTAAAGGACTCATAGTCACATGAATGTCCTAAGTTTTTGTTTATGGTGCAAGGTATGGGCTGGAGTTTTGTTGTTATTGTTCACATATGGATGAAACAACTTTATAAAAAGAGAACCAGCTTGTAAAATTATACTAATTGACTAAAAAGTACAATAAATAAGACTGTGGTATTGGCATAAAGATAGAAAAGTAGATCAAATGAACAGGATATAGAACCCAGAAATCTATCAAAAATTTACTAATTTCAGAATTATAAATGATATTAAGGAGTATTTCAGGGTAGCAAAAAACCAGAATGCTTTGATTTTAAATTATCAAAGGGTGGGGCCACAAAAAAGAAATGTCCTTTAATATGGATGATTTCTATTTATCTATCTATTATCTGTTTTTTTTGATGATTTGGCAAGTTTATACATTATGCTGTGTTCACCACATGTGTGGCTACCATCTGTCCAGTTACATCTCTATTACAGTATCATTGACTGTATTCCTTATGCTGCGACTTTTATTCCTGTGACTTACTCATTCCATAACTGGAGGCCTGTATCTTTCACTCTCCTTCACCTGTTTTGCCCAACCTTCCATTCTCCTTCCCTTTGGCAACTATCAGTTTGGTCTGCTTTTTGTTTATTATTTCGTTTTAGATTTCATTTATGGGTGGAATCATATGGTATATGTCTTTCTCAGTCTGACTTATTTCACTTAGCATGATGCCCTCTAGGTCCATTCATGTTGCTGCAAATGGCACTATCTCATCCTTTTTTTTTTTTTAACGTACAATTTAAATATTTTTATTAACATATAATGTATTATTTGCTTTGGGAATACAGGTCTGTGAATCATCAGTCTTATACAATTCATAGCACTCACCATAGCACATAGCTTTTCCAATGTCCATAACCCAGCCACCTATCCCTCTCCCCACACCCCCCAGCAACCCTCAATTTGTATCCTGAGATTAATAAGAGTCTCTTATGCTTTGTCTCCTTCCTTAGTCCCATCTTGTTTAATTTTTTCCCTCCCTACTCCTCAACCCACTTCCCTGCCTCTCCAAATACCTCATATCAGAAAGATCATAGGATAATTGTCTTTTTCTGACTGACTTATTTCACTTAGCATAATACCCTGTAGTTCCATGTCATTGCAAATGGCAAGAGTTCATATTTTATGGCTGCATAGTAATCCATTGTATATATGGACCACATCTTCTTTATGAATTCATCTGTTGGTGGACACCTAGTTCTTTCCATAGTTTGACTATTGTGGACATCACTGCTATAAATATTCAGGTGCACATGCCCCTTCCGATCACTACATTTGTATTTTATGGCTGGAAAACATTCCTTTATATAGAGATTGTACGTGTGCACACACATTTTCCTTATTCATTCATTTATCGATGGACACTGAAGTTGCTTCCATGTCTTGGTTATTGCTGCAAAAAAAAAAGATTTAAAAATATCTATCTAAATTAATATTTTTTTACTTAGTATAAATACCCAATAGAATTATTGGATCATATGGTATTTCTATCTTCAAGTTTTTTTTTTTAATTTTTAATTTTTTATAAACATATATTTTTATCCCCAGGGGTACAGGTCTGTGAATCACCAGGTTTACACACTTCACAGCACTCACCAAAGCACATACCCTCCCCAATGT
>NC_081561.1:101871818-101884879 GCF_022355385.1 Mustela nigripes
TCATTCTGAACTCTAGATCTGACATATTACCAATGTCTGTATTGATTAGGTCCCTAGCCTTTGGTACTGCCTCTTGTTCTTTTTTGTGTGTTGAATTTTTCTATCTTGTCATTTTGTCCAGATAAGAGTATAGGAAGGAGCAAGTAAAATACTAAAAGGGTGGAAACAACCTCAGGAAAATATGCTTTAACCAAATTAGGAGAGATCCAAAATCGTAAGGGGGGAGAAAGGGGATAAAAAGAGGTTCAAAAAGGAAGAAAGAAAAAAAAAGAAAAGAATTTATAAAAAGAAAACAAATAAGAAAAATATAAAAAAGAAAAACTATATATATTAGATAAAGTAGTTAAAAAACGTTAAAAAAGAAAAAAGTAAAAGTTAAAAAAAAAAAGAACTTAACCAGAACACGAGAAAAAAAACAAAAAATGAAAAAGAAAAAAATCAAATTAACTGCAAAACAAAAAAAAATATCACAGGGAAAAAGCCATGAGAACCGTGCTTTGCTTTCTCCTCCTCTGGAATTCTGCCGCTCTCCTTGGTATTGAAACCTCACTCTTTGGTAGGTGAACTTGGTCTCGGCTGGATTTCTTGTTGATCTTCTGGGGGAGGGGCCTATTGTAGTGATTCTCAAGTGTCTTTGCCCCAGGCGGAATTGCACCGCCCTTATCAGCGGCCAGGGTGAGTTATCTGCTCGGGTTTGCTTTCAGGAGCTTTTGTTCCCTGAGCGCTTTCCGTAGAGTTCCAGAGGACGGGAATATAAATGGCGGCCTCCTGGTCTCTGGCCCGGAGGAGCCGAGAGCCCCAGGCCCCACTCCTCAGTGCGCCCTCAGAGAAAAGCGCCCTCCTAGTTACTCCCGTCTGCCTGACCTCCGGCCGTGCTCCGAGCTCACCTAGCCTGCAACCGGTTCAACGTAACACCGAGCTGCGAGCTTACTGTTGGCTCTGTCTCTGTAGCCGGCTTTCCCGTTCCAATACTCGCAAGCTCTGCGACACTCAGACACCCCCGATCCTTCTGTGACCCTGCGGGACCTGAGGCCACGCTGACCCCTCGTGGGCTTCGCCCCGGTTTAGCCTCTAGAGCGATGTCCCTCAGCGGAACAGACTTTTAAAAGTCCTGATTTTGTGCGCAGTTGCTCCGCCGCTTGCCGGGAGCCGGCCCCTCCCCCCGGGGTCTATCTTCCCATTGCTTTGGATTCACTTCTCCGCCGGTCCTACCTTTCAGAAAGTAGTTGTTTTTCTGTTTCCAGAATTGCTGTTCTTCTTCTCTTCAATCTGCCGATGGATTTTCAGGTGTTTGCAATCTTTAGATAAGCTATCTAGCTGATCTCCGGCTAGCTGAAGTAGTCTCAGTCTGCTACTTCTCCGCCATCTTCCTGGGTGGCCTCCATCTTCAAGTTTTTTGAGGAACTTCCGTATTCTTTCCTACAGTGGCTTTACCAACTTAAATTCCTTCCCATGGTGCATAATAGCTCCTTTTTTCCATATTCTTACCAACACTCATTGTTTCTTGTTTGTTTTTAGCCATTCTGACAGGTATAATGTGATATCTCATAGTGATATTCATTTGGATTTCCCTGATGACAGGTGATGTTGAGCGTATTTTCATGTGTCTGTTGGCCATTTATATGTCTTCTTTGGAAAAAAGTATATTCAAGTATTCTTCCCATTTTTTAATCAGGTTGTTTTTTTGTGATGAGTTGTATAAATTCTTTATAATATTTTGGATATTATTCCCTTATCAGATATATTGTTTGAAAATATCTTCTCCTCCTCAGTAGGTTGTCTTTTTGTTTTGTTGATGATTTCCTTTGATGTGCAGAAGCTTTTTATTTTGGTAGTCTCAATAGTTTATTTTTGCTTTTGTTTCCCTTGTCTTAGGAAACCTACCCAGAAAAATGTTGCTATGGGCAATGTAAGAGAAATTACTGCTTGTACGCTCTTATAGGATTTCTGTGGCCTCAGGTTTCACATTAGTTCTTTAATCCATTTTGAGTTTATTTTTATGTATGGTGGTAGAAAGTATTTCAGTTTCATTCTGTTACATGTAGCTATCCTGTTTTCCCAGCAACATTTATTGAAAAGGCTCCTTTCTCCATTGTATAGTCTTGCTTCCTTTGCTATAGATTAATCGACATATAATCATGTTTTTTTTTTTTCTCCCCTTGGAGTCTCTATTTTGTACCATTGATCTATGTGTCTTTTTTTGTGTGTAAGCATCATGTTGTTTTGATTATTATAGCTTTTTAGTATATTTTGAAATCTGGTATTGTGGTCCCTCCAGCTTTGTTCTTCTTTCTCAGGATGACTTCATTTATTCAGGGTCTTCTGTGGTTTCATACAAATTTTAGGAATATTTGTTCTAGTTTTGTGAAAAATGCTGTTGGTATTTTGACAGGGATTGCAGTGAATCTGAGGGTTACTTTGGGTATATGGGCATTATAAGAATATTAATTCTTTTAATCCATGATGGGAATTTTTTTCCATTTATTTGAGTCATCTTCAATTTTTTACCAGAGCTTTATAGTTTACAAAGTACAGGTCTTTTATCTTTTTGGCTAAGTTTATTTTAGATATTTTATGCTTCTTGGTGTAATTGTAAATGGTGTTGTTTTTTACATTTCTTTCTGTGACTTTGTTATTAGTGTATAGAAATGCTACCAATTTCTGGGTATTAATTTTGTATCTCATCACTTTATTGGATTTGTTTATTACTTCTAGTAATGTTTTGGTGTGGAAGACTTCTTAAAGTTAACATCAAATAAACTAGGAAAATTATTTTTATATTAGGCCAGAAAACAGTAGGAAATGTGACACAAGTTACTTAATAGCTATACACACATTTATCATGGTACACACATATTATCACTCTATTTATAAAAACTATATCATTAAAAATGAAAGTTATTATATATTGTTTACAAAGTGCTCATCTCTGTGTTAAAGGTCTATAATGTATTATATCAGTTAACTCTCAGAAAATCTATGTAAAATAGGCATTATTTTCCTGATATTGTAGTTGAAGAAACTGAACCTTAACAAGACTTAGTTATTTGCCTTAAATTACATAGGTTATAGATGATAGAGCAGGATTCCAACCAAATCATCTGACTCCAGGGTTATTTCTTAGGCTTCTCTCCATCCAACCTGTTCTAAAGGGTAGAACTTGCAAATAAGATCTAAACTCTATATAGTATAACCTAAAAATTTGGGGGAATGAATGAGTAAATGTTTGACATTCTCATCCTTAAAGGGCTGACAGTTGCATGAATGTCCTAAGAAAGTAAACCAAAAAGAGCTAATAATTTTTATCACTGAAGCACAGGGTGTTAAGTGTAATTATTTGGTTTAGAATCATAAAAAAAAAATGTCACTCAATACTGGCAGTGGTACTCTTAAAGGAATATTAGGGGTGGCTTCAGAGAGGTGGTAATTTTTATGTATTGATTCAAAGAAGAGTATGAGATACAAATATCAGAGGCTAAGCCTATGCAAAGGAAGAAAACAGGATGCACACAGGAGAGTTTAAAAAGATCTTTATAGCTAGACAATGAGAAGGGAGAAATGAGAAGTGAGCAAGTCAAGTATCTCAAAATGATATGCCTCTTAGTGTATGGTGAGAAGTTTGAATTTTGACTTTGAGAGTGACAAAAGGTCACTTAAGGATATTAGGTTTAAAGGTGATACAGGTGTCCCTTGCTTTTTGAATGTCTGCATGATGCCACTTTACTTTTATTAAGGAGTTACGTTAGTACTTGTTTTTGTTAACCAGAAGGAATCTGGAGAGGATTTTTGCTTTTAGGGAAAAAGATGAAAAACAAAAATAGCATTCAGTGTTTGTTTTGCAGCAAGCTTATATGGGAGCCCAGGGGGCCCAGAGCAGTGAGAATGGCCCTGCCAAGCTTGTTCCCAGGAACTACACTCAGCAGCTCAGCATCAAGCCGCCACAGCTTCGAACTGTGTCTGTGAGTATCTGTGCTTTATCTTGATTTATTTTGTGCATCTGTGACCATAAAAAGATGTGTCCTAAGGTATCAAAAGCCTAAAAAGTGTTATTTTATGAGGTCTGGGGACACTTAGAGATTTTTCTGTATAAATGAATGATGATTGCTTTTTCATTTACACCATTTCAGCTTATAAAAGTTTTCATAGAAAGACTCCACTTTTGAATAATGGGGGAAACTATTGTCGTATTGTGTCTTATAGTCATTCTACAGGTAGTATAGAAAACAAATTGGAAAAAACAAAATGGAGGTTAAGAAGATGATTAAAGATACTGGAATAATCAGACAGGAACTCAGGGCCTGAGGCAATAGCAATGGGTAATAGCAAGGAGGGTACATTTGAGTAATAAGTAAGATACATAATTGGGAGGACATATGATTCAGATGGGTTAGGATAAAGAAATTTTAAACAGAGACTTGCAGGTTTCTGATGTAGGTGAATAATTTTTTAAGGCAGGGAATAGAGTTGAGATATGGATATGAGAAGGAGATAAAGGATGAGGTATTCTACTTATGAAATATTAGATTACAGGTGTCAGGAAACTTTCCAAAATGGATATTTGTAATAGGCAGCTAATTATTACAGGGGGAAGTTATATAAGATTATCAGGTTAGAAATCAATAACGTGGAAAGTTGTCAAGCAATGGGACTAATAAAGATCATCCAAAGAATGTTACAAAGAAGGAAAAAAATGGAACAAGAGTATCTGATTATGGGACTGAGAAAGGAATGGCCAAAAACAGAAGGAAAATGAAGAAAGATTGACTTCAGACAAAAATGTAAGGAGTTCTGAAAAGAAAGGAGTGGTCAACGCATCAGAGATGATTAGTCAAATAAAGAATGAGTTGTATTTATTGCATTGGTCAAGTAGACCATCACTGGTGACATTATAGGAAAAATTTGTGAAGTGGTGAACATGGAAGCCAAATTCTAGCCAGTAGAGACATTAAAGTCTAGATAAAAATCCAGAATAAGAGGTGTACCTGGGTGACTCAACTGTTTAAGTGGCCAATTATTGATTTTGGCTCAGGTCATGATCTCAGGGCCATGAAATTGATTCCATGTCACCTCTCCCACCATGAGCAGGGAGTCTGCTGAGATTTGCTCCCTCTCTCTCTCTGCACCTCCCCCCAAATAAATACATAGAATCTTAAAAAAAATCTATGATAAAATAATTTGACCTCATAAGCACACAAAAATGTTCACAAGAAACAGTAAACAAGGTGAAATAAAGTACATATGGCAAAACCATTAATATATTAAAAAATTAGCCAATGGATAAGAAATTAAATGCATTAATGACAAAATATACAAAGGCTATGAACAGACAGTTCTTTGTGGAGACAATGCAAATTACCAGTAAATGTATGAAAAGTTTCTCAAGCTAACTAGAGGTGAGGGAAATATAAATTAAATACTGACAAAGAGTCTTTTTCAAGAAAACAAATAGATTAAAAACAACTAAAAAGAAGAGTGTTGCCTAGAGTTTAGAGAGCATCAGAGTCCTCTGACATACTCCTGGCAGAAGGATCATTTCAATGGAATTTTGAGAACATCAAACCCACAATATCTCTTGACATTTAAAATGTATGTACTTTTTCTTGACCCAGCAGTCCCATTTTGGGATTCTATCCAATAGAAATCAAACAATATATGGCATTATGATCAAGAATGTATATTTAGCATTGTTCATTTGAAGCAGTACAGGATACAATCTGCTAATTAATCGGTGGTTGAATGAATTATTGTGTTCATATAATAGATTAGCTCAGATCAATAGAATTTTTTTTTTTTAGAGATTTTATTTGTTATTGGTCAGAGAGAGATCACAAGCAAGCAGAGAGGCAGGCAGAGAGAGAGAGGGGAGAAGCAGACTCCCTGCTGAGCAGAGAGCCGAATGCAGGGCTTGATCTCAGGACCCTGAGACAATGACCTGAGCCAAAGGCAGAGGCTTAACCAACTGAGCCACCCAGGCTCCCCAATAGAACTTTTTTCAGTGATGGAAATGTTCTATATGTGAACCATCCAATATGACATATACTAGATATTTTGGGATATTTTGAGCAATTGAAATGTGGCTAGTATGACTAAGGGGCTCCATTTTAAGTTTTGTTTAATTTTAATTAATAAAAATTTAAATATAAATAGCTGTTTGCAGCTTGTAGCATTTGGGATGGCACAACTATAGTATATTACTTGGTTTCAAAAAGTAAGTTACATCTACATAATTTTACTTAGAGATTTATCTAGTTTAAAAATATAGTTCCTAAAAATGTGGTAATTTGATCTCATTTTGTTGTTTTTGTAAAAGTCAAGTGAAAATTCCCAACTCATATTTGTGTATATTTATGAGATCTAGAAAAAATGTAAAAAGATGAATTCAAACTTCTAACAACTTTGGCCTGTGAGTTTTGAGCGAAGGTGTTAAATGTTACCTAGAGGCCACTGCATTTAATTACTAGTCTGAAACTTGCCAAACTCCTTCCACTGTGTGTCAATTCATGAGTTTCCAGATACTGATGTCTCCATCATTCTGGAACCCAAAGTGAGAAAATGTATGAGAAGTTGTGATGTGGGTGAGACATAAAGCTTGTTATCTTTCAGCCATTTGGACTGTACATTTGTTTGTTATGGCAGTTGCTAAAACGGATACATGTTATAGAGGCTATATATGCTCAAAATTGGTAAAAAGACATAGCAGTTTGAAATTGTTATAATATATAAAAAGTGGCCAATAGAAGATTAGAATAACAGGACTTAAACAGGAAGATGGGTAAGAATATCATAAGCAAAAGTCCTCATTTTTTACAGTGAAAAAGACATGTATTCCAGCCTTGTAAATCAACAAATCAAGACAAAACTGAATTATTGGAATTTGGATACAGTGACGTAAGCTCAGAGGTGACTGAAAGAGGTTACCTATTAGAAGTGGGGCAGGGTAGGGCAATCCAGTCCCGATCCCTGTCTTACTATTAATGGGGCAAAGAACACATGACCCACTTCAACCTATGAGGGACTGGCCCGGGGTTAAAGCCATACCTCTGAACTTGCTCCCCAGGTCATCTTGCTTTATTGACACCTGTTACTTGAGTAACTTGGGGACAATTCCAGGCTGCCTGGGTCATCTGTAGATACCAATATGTTCTTCCTGAATAACAAGTGAGGTTCTAATCGGTAGGACCAGGGATCAGTCTTTTTCTCCAGTTTTGCTAGTAGCCCTTACCAAACATATAGTTCTCCTGTCTTTAGCCTCAGGATCTCTGCTATTCTGCCTTCATATGGCTTCTCTTCCTCCACTGACTTGAATCCCTCCCCCAACTCCCAATCTCTACAACTTTATAGACATTCATGGAGGGTAGTCTTCCCAACTGACTCCTAGGTGTTGACTGACACCTTGAATTTCCACCGTAGCACTCTTCTTCCTGATGAATGCTGTCTCAACCTGAGGCTGAGTAAATCCAGAATGAAGATGAAGCTGGCAACATCCTTGGACACTGTACCAAGGTCCCTGGCTGGCTCCTATGGTTTTGTCAACTTTTTGTATTCCTTATGCATGAGTCTCTGTTGGTTCCAAGTTGCTGTGACTGGCATGTATATATTATTACTAAGAACTGAGTTATATATGTTATTATAATGTATAAATCTTTTTGCATGTTTTTGTGTAAATTTTTAATGGAATTCTTTTTTTTTAAAGATTTTTATTTATTTATTTATTTGTCAGAGAGCGAGAGGGAGAGGAGTGAGCACAGGCAGACAGAATGGCAAGCAGAGGCAGAGGGAGAAGCAGGCTCCCTGCAGAGCAAGGATCCCGATGTGAGACTTGATCCCAGGATGCTGGGATCATGACCTGAGCCGAAGGCAGCTGCTTAACCAACTGAGCCACTCAGGCGTCCCTTTGTGTCAATTTTTAATAAGGCAAGTACTATAAGAGAATGTTTTCTTAAAATAGAATGAAGCAAAAAGGAAGAACAAAGTTAACACACTGCATACAAGTCCCAAGTCTGCTTTGATTAAATCTCTTCTGTCTCTGTCTTACCTCTTAAAGTCAAGTACGGTAATGAGTTTAAAGTGTATGCCTCTAAATGGTTTGTCTAGATATCATTATAGTATCACTAAGAGTGCGTATATGAGTTTATGATGTGTTGATTTCTGTCTCCTCAGGAGCATTAATCATTCAATTTTTAATATTTGGCTTCCTGAATAGATGAATAGGAATATCTTATTCTCATGTTGTTTTTTCTATCTTTGAAAGTGAGAATGAATTTTATTTACTTAATAACCAGTTTCCCACTCTTACCACTCTTGTTCAACATAGTATTAGAAGTCCTAGCAACAGCAATCAGGCAGCAAAGAGAAATAAAATGTATTCAAATTGACAATGAAGAAGTCAAACTCCCTGTCTTCGCAGATGACATGATACTTTATATGGAAAACCCAAAAGACTCCATCCCCCAAACTACTAGAACTCATACAGTAATGTGGCAGTATACAAAATCAATGTACAGAAATCAGTTTCTTTCTTACACACTAACAATGAAAAAATAGAATCGATTCCATTTACTATAGCACCAAGAATTAGAAGATACCTGGGAATAAACCCAACCAAAGAGGTAAAAGATCTGTACTTGAGGAACTACAGAACTCTCAAGAAAGAAACTGAAGAAGACAAAAAGATGGAAGATCATTCTATGCTCATGGATCAGAAAAATAAACATTATTAAAATGTCTATATTACCTAGAGCAATCTATACTTTCAATGACATTCAGATCAAAATTTTACTGGCATTTTTCAAAGAGCTGGAACAAACAATCCTAAAATTTGTATGGAATTCGAAGAGACCCCGAGTTGCTAAGGAAATGTTGAAAAAGAGAAAGAAAACTGGGGACATCACATTGCCTGATTTCAAGCTTTACTACAAAGCTGTGATCAGCAAGGCATCATGGTACTGGCACAAAAACAGACATATAGACCAGTGGAACAGAGTAGAGAGCCCAGATGTGGACCCTCAACTCTATGGTCAAATAATCTTTGACAAAGCCGGAAAATATATACAGTGGAAGAAAGACAGTCTCTTCCATAAATGGTGCTGGGAAAATTGGACAGCTATATGTAGAAGAATGAAACTTAACCATTCTCTTACATTCTCATGTCAAAAAATGGGCAGAAGACATGAACAGACACTTTTCTAAAGAAGACATACAAATAGCTAACAGACACATGAAACAAGATTCATCAGCATTAGCCATCAGGGAGATTCAAATCAAAACCACATTGAGATTCCACCTTACATCAGTTAGAATGGCCAAAATCAACAAGGCAGTAAGCAACAAGTGTTGGAGAGGATGTGGCAAAAGGGGAACCCTCTTACACTGTGGGTGGGAATGCAAGTTGGTGCAGCCACTTTAGAAAACACTGTTTTCTAAACATTAGAAAATATTAAATTAATATTTAATTTATAATTTATTAGACAAATAAATAAATAAAATCTATTAATTGAATTAATATTCTATGAAAAATAGAGCTTCCCTATGGCCCTGCAATTGCACTACTGGGTATTTACCCCAAAGATACAGATGTAGTGAATGGAAGGGCCATTTGTACCCCAATGTTCATAGCAGCAATGGCCACAGTCGCCAAACTGTGGAAAGAACCAAGGTGCCCTTCACCAGATGAATGGATAAGGAAGATGTGGTCCATATACACTCTGGAGTATTATGCCTCCATCAGAAAGGATGAATATCCAACTTTTGTACCAACATGAATGGGACTGAAAGAGATTATGCTGAGTGAAGTAAGTCCGGCAGAGAGAGTCAATTACCACATGGTTTCACTTATTTGTGGAGCATAAGGAATAACACGGAGGACATGGGGAGGAGAAGGGAGTTGGGGGAAATTGGAGGGGGAGATGAACCATGAGAGACTGTGGACTCTAAGAAATAAACTGAGGATTTGGAGGGGAGGGGTGGTCGGAGGTCGGGTGAGTCTGGTGGTGGGTCTTAAGGAGGGCACATATTGCATTGGAGCACTGGGTGTGGTGCATAAACAACGAATTCTGGAATGCTGAAAAGAAATTTTAAAAAAATAAAAAAAAATGAACACGATAAGTTAAAAAATAACCAGTTTATATCTTTGTCATTTTTCTAGTGGTATGTTTGTGTTTTTATTCAATTTTAAAAGCTCTTTATTTTAAAATTTCGATTAACTTTTGCTTGTCATATAGAGGCAGATAGTTTTTCCAGGGTAAACTTCAACTTCTACTTTTATATATTTTGAAAATTCAAAATGCATCCCTGTCAATCACCCTCTCTTTAAGAATTTTCCTTTCAAGTTTGAAAAGGCTTTTCTTAGTTTCAAGAGTAGATATGGTACAATATTATAGGCAAGTTTATCACACTGTTTTATAAAATAAAATAGGCATGTGTTAAAGTGGAATTAAAATAAAATCCTCAAGTTCTCTGAAGTGGGATGGTGAAAAGAAAAGAAAATTAAAATTCTCTCATGCATTAAATTTTAATAATATATATAGCTCAACTTCTCTTTCATGCTCAAACGTACATTTTGTAAGGCAAAAAAAGAAATAAATAAATAAAAATAAAAAAGTCTCAGAAGAGTAGGAATAAACATTTGCCTCTTCAATGAGAGATCCAGACAATAGACTCTATAGAAGACTGAAGAAAGATTATAGTTCCATGTTTCGAATTACTTTTTGGCCGGATGTAGACCTTTCCATTTCACATTAAAGGAATCAATGATCTTATTACTCTCTCCTTCCTTGAGCTATTGGCTTGTAAAATCCTTGTCCTGTAGGATTGCCCCAGCAGAAGGGCAGGGCAGGAGCCCAGAGGCAGAGGCGAGCCCCGTGGCCACAGGTGGGAGCCAGTCATCAGGGAAGAAAATTCTCCTTACCTCTAATAAGGGACTCAGGCCCGAGGGAATCTGATGAAATGCATTTGTTTACAAATTTCGAACAGCTCTCCAGCAGCTTTTTTTCCACCCTGATAAATACGATTTCAAGAAATAGTCTCCTAAAGTCTCAAGTTTGAAAACACTTCCTTTGGGAATGCGAACAAGAGAAAGGTATTGCCTCTACACTACACTGTGTTACTTCTTTTCTACCTGCCTTCTCTCACCTCTTCCCCTCTTCTGTGCAGTGTAGTGTTAGGGAGTCTCGCATGCTAAAATCTTTACTGTATCCACAATTCAGAGGAAAATGATTATGAAATAAAATCACTCCCTGTTAGTTTCACAACAATCAACCACCTTTGCGGGCTTATCCCAAGTCACCTTTCAGTTTCTGGGGTTAAATATTTACCAGGTGTTGTTAGGTGTGGCTTTTTAGCTGCCTGTTTTTGCAGATTTGGAGACTTGCGGCAATTTCTTGTGCTCACTTGACCTTGATAAGAGATGGAGGGGATTACCTTCAAGGGCCAAGTGTGAATTCTTCTTCTTTTTTCTTTTTTTTCTTTTACACTTAGTTCTTTCTACCCACATTACCAGTTTTAGGAGATTAGTTACCTTGTTTTGTAAAATTAACTACTGCTAGTATTAGATTAGGAAAGGTTGTTTTTGTTTTTGTTTTGTTTTGTTTTTTAGCGAATTTATTTTGCAAGACACAATTCAATATGTCTCTTATAACTGTTTTTCAGATTAAATTCTCTCTCTGTTTCGAAGGACCATATTTTTATCTGGCATATTCTTGGCCTAATGATAGAAGAAATAAGTTTATTGCTTACATAACCATGTGAATCAGACATGGGAAATACATATTAAATTATCTAATTCATCCTTCTGCCAGTTCTGTATTATTCCCTAAAGTCCATTGGTCTATTTTTTAGACTTGTTACATGATTCATTAATGTAATTTAACCAGCATTTCTTATTTTCTTTAGTTATGTGTGAATTGACACACATATAGTAAGTTCAGCCTTCATTAATATTTGCTGATTATAAAAAGAAAACATTAATATTGCCTTTCACTTTTCTAGTTATTCTCCATGTATATACATAATTTTTAAAAATCTGTACTGTCAGCCACATAGTGTTATATCTATTACGAGATGAGAAGATTCGGTTCAGATAACTTACATCTTCACAATGATATAGCTAGTAACTTATCCAGTGTGGAATAAGGTCTATGATTTTAAAATTCAAATTGACAACTGCCTGATGAAAAAAAAATGTAAATTGAGAAAACAATTAAAAAATAAAAGATACTAAACCGAACTTTGATTTACAATCCATCAAGCGTACTGAAAGTTTGGAAGAATTAAAACTCATTTTTTCTTTGTTTATTTATCATTTTTACTCTTTTTGAGTTTTGGTAAACACATAGAATTATGTAACCACAACTACCATCAAAACATAGAACAGTTCCATCATTCCTCATATTTTCCTCATGCTATGTCTTACCCCATTCCTAACTGCTAGAAACCACTGACCCTGTCCCATGAGGCTATACTTCTGTATAATATAATGTCACATAAATGGAGCCATGCATATGTAGCTTTTTGAGTCTGGCTTCTTTAACTGGGCATAATGCATTTGAAATTCATGCTTCTGTGGAATGTCCTTTTTATTGTTTTGTTTGTTCCTTTTTATTGCTAAGTAGAATTCCACTGTGTGTGTGTGTGTGTGTGTGTGTGTGTGTGTGTGGTCATGCATTTCCCAGTTGAGGGACCTTTAAGTTGGTCTCTGTTTTTGGTGATTACAAGTCAGATTGGTATAATGTTCATGTACGTGTTCTTGTATGAATCTAGGTTTTTATTTC
Organism: Mustela nigripes; assembly: GCF_022355385.1. Classification (NCBI taxonomy): domain Eukaryota; kingdom Metazoa; phylum Chordata; class Mammalia; order Carnivora; family Mustelidae; genus Mustela; species Mustela nigripes. The sequence goes on from NC_081561.1 coordinate 101,884,586, forward strand.
AAGCATGTAAGTACCTAAGGGTGGGATTGCGGGGTTGGATGGTCAGTATATGTTTAGCTTCATAAGAAACTGCCAAACTAATTTCCAAACTGACTTTATTATTTTGCATTCCTAGCAGTAATATGTGAAATTTCAAGCTGTTCTGAATCCTTCAGTTCGTCTTTCTTTCTTCCTTCCTTCCTTCCTTCCTTTCCCTTCCTTCCTTCCTTCCTTTCCCTTCCTTCCTTCCTTTCTTTCTTTCTCCTTTCTTTCTTTCTTTCTTTCTTTCTTTCTTTCTTTCTTTCTTTCTTTCTT
>NC_081561.1:101884889-101895036 GCF_022355385.1 Mustela nigripes
ATTTCTTTCTTTCTTTCTTTTCCTTCCTTCCTTCCTTCCTTCCTTCCTTCCTTCCTTCCTTCCTTCCTTCCCTCCTTTCTTTTTGCTTGCTTGCTTGCTTTCTTGCTTTTGATCTATCTTTCTGGCATTTTAATAGATATATAGTGGTATTAAACTATGGTTTTAACTTGTATTTCTTCAATGGATAATGTTAAGCATCTCTCATGTGCTTATTTGCATCAGTATAATTTCTTTGGTCAAGTGTCTTCCGAGTCTTTTGTACATGTCATTGATTGACTTATCATAGTTTATTTTCTTACTACTGAATTTGAGAGTTCTTTATGAGGTCTAGATACAAAACCAAAAACTTAGTCAGAAGTCTGATTTGCAAATGTTTTCTCCAAGCTTGTGACTTTTTCCCCCCATTCTCTTAAGTATGCATTGCAGAACAAGAGTTTTCACTTTTATGAAGTTAAATTTAGCACTTTTCAAAATTTTACTGATCATGATTTTGGTGTCCTGTACAAGAACTCCACCTAGGAGGCCACAAAAGCTTTTCTCTTTCCTTCTTATAGTTTTAAAGCTGTATGCTTACATGTAGGCCCAAGATCCATTTTGAGTATATTTTTCTATGAGGCGTAAAGTATGAACCATTTGTTGAAGGTTTTATTTTTTGTTTTTGTTTTTGTTTTTTTACATATGGATGTCCAACATTTTCAGCGTAATTTCTTGAAAAGACTATCTTTTCTTCACTTAATTGCCTTTGCACTTTTCTTTCTTTCTTTTTTTAAGATTTTATTTATTTATTTGTCAGAGAGTGAGCACAGGCAGACAGAGTGGCAGGCAGAGGCAGAGGGAAAAGCAGGCTCCCTGCTGAGCAAGGAACCCGATGTGGGACTCGATCCTGGGATGCTGAGATCATGACCTGAACTGCCTAACCAACTGAACCTACACAGGCGTCCCTGCCTTTGCACATTTCTTAAGAAGGAATTGGTGATGTATTGTGAGGTTTTGGCACAGGCATGTGACAAAATTATAGCCAACGTAAGAGGAGAGGTTACTGTGTGCTTTCAACGAAAGCTATTTTCATTGATAGAAAGAATCAAATAAATTGGAACATTGTTACTATACTGAATGCTGTTTTCTTCACCTGGAATATCTGGAAACACACCAGTCAGAATTTATGAATACATGGCAAGCTAGACAACTTCTGTCAGTTCTGAAAATTTATATAATTTGCTGAAGATCAAGATTCTTGTTTAGATTTGTCTGACTACTTGAAGCCCTTAAACATGCTAAATTGGAAATGAGTAGATTGTTTTCTTTTATTTCTATGACTCACATTGTGTTGGAACAAAATCTTTGTTTATTTTTTTCTTACTTGTTATGTTTCTTGAAGTGGCAAAGCAAAAATGTTTCAGGATTCTGGATACAAGTTGCCATTTTTCTAAATAAATTGTAGCAAATTTATGCTGGGATTATAAGGTTTGGGTTTCCTCATAACATTACCAAATATTATTATTAATACATACTAAATGGTATATAGTTATTACATATAGCATAATTACAATATTTTAAAATGCACTCTCTGATTTGAGCTTGAATTTTTATATGCATTCATATTTTTTCCTTTTTAGAAAAAAAATCACCTTTTCATTTGTAGTAAACATTTTAAATAGTTTTTAATTATTTATTTGTCTGATATTTACATTTATTAAAAACATGACTTTTGTTTATAGCAGCAATGTCCACAATAGTCAAACTATGGAAAGAATCTAGATGTCCATCAACAGATGAATGGATAAAGAAGATGTGGTATATATATATATAATGGAATACTATGCAGCCATCAAAAGAAATGAAATCTTGCCATTTGCAATGACGTGGATGGAACTAGAGGGTATTATGCTTAGTGAAATAAGTCAATTGGAGAAAGACAACTACCATATGATCTCCCTGATATGAGGAAGTGTAGTTGCAACATGGGGGGTTTGGGGGGAAGGAACAGAATAAATGAAACAAGATGGGATTGGGAGGGAGACAAACCATAAGAGATTCTTAATCTCACAAAACAAACTGAGGGTTGCTGGGGGGAAGGGGGTCGGGAGAGGGGGGTGGGGTTATATACATTGGGGAGAGTATGTGCTATGGTGAGTACTGTGAAGTGTGTAAACCTGGTGATTCACAGACCTGTACCCCTGGGGCTAAAAAAATTTTATGTTTATAAAAACATTTAAAAAATTAAAAATTAAAAAAATGACTATTTGATCTCTCATATATCTATAAACACTTTTCTTAGTTTTTCACTTTTCATTTCTCTTTCTGCCATCTCATGCTCTTCAGAGGATTGCAGAATTAATGTTCATTCTTTAGCTTCTCTGTGGCTTATCTAGGACTTCATTTTTGATAGCTAATTTAATAGTCCACTTATTATTGGAAGGCATGAAGAATCTCAGTTAGTTTTATAACTGATCAATGGTTTACAAGTTATTAGTAAAGATTCAATAAATTTATGCATAGTTTTTGTTTATCATTTATATGATAGACTAGCTAGATATTTTTATGGCAACATATAAACTAGAATTGACCAACTTTGTGTTTCTTCTTCTTGATGCATTGATAAAATGTATTTCTTTATTGCCTTTTACCAAACTATAAACTCCATGAAGTCAGGGCTTGCATCTTTACTGTTTTCTGATATCAAACATAGATTTTGAATCAGAGTGGTACTCAAGGTAAATATGTTTGAAGTTATGGGTATGTATATGTATGTGTGTGTGAATACACACCTATATGTGTATATATCCCTCTAGGCATCTAGAAGTATGTAGATATCCATAAGTACACATACATACATGCAAACACATATGTGTGTATGTACACACATATACTCATATTCTTTAGACTGGCTGATAAAAGGAGATAAAGTAAAAAATGTGCAAAGTGTTCTTAAAGGATCTCTATGCAACATCATTCTGAGAATTACAGTTTGAGTCCATAATAAAAAAAGGAAAATGAATGAAAATACACTTCATGGGTTTTGCTATCTATCCTTTTCTTCCATCCCTCCCAAATGGAAAAGTCTATTTTCCTTTCTCCCCCATGTCCCTGCATGGCACATTGCACCTTCGGTAACATCATCTATACAGTTAGGAAGTGAGGATAATGACCTAAGCACTTGTTTTCTGTACATCAGAGATAGATTCAGACATTCCCAGTATATAGAGCCTCCAAGTATCAGCGTTTGTTTAGCTGACCACACTGATCTTTGGCTCTTTGAGGACATTTAGAATCCATTTTAGTGTAGGTTGTTACAGCAGAGTTCCCTTAATTTCTGAGATTCCCTGTTGAATCGTTTTGAAAGACAGCTGCCACCTTGTCATCCTCTCAGCCCATTACAGTTTCTTAGATCTTTGCATTTGTGTGAGATAATTCTTAAAATGCCCATGCTTTTGCAATGGTGTTCATTCATTTTGATTTCAGTTGTATTATTCCCGCTTTGAAAGAGGTTTTGGGAATTCATATCATTGAAGTTACCCACTGAGCATCAGCACAGAACTGCATAAAGAGCTTTCTTGATGTTAATTAATTTTAGAGAGATGTGGGAAAAATGGACAGGCAACATGAGAGAGGCAGCAGATGGAAAGATCAAGATTTGTGGGGCTAACACTTGCCATTAATTGAATCTGTGGGCTTAGGGAAGTCATTTGGTTTCCCTACGTGACAAAATTTTTTCAAACTCCAATAGTAATAATGTCTTTAAGTAAAATTTTCATCTGGTCACCAGCATGTAATCAGTTTAGTTATCACAAAACTAAAGATTTGCATAACATTAATATTAAGGAGAGAGCAGTTTAAAATGTGGGCATCCATTTAATTGGTGCTTCTAGCTCTCAAGTTTCAAATGAAAGTAGTGAGTTAGGAAACTTTAAAATCATGGAGATGTGTATCCTGTTAGGGGATACATCTATCATCTCCCATCACTGTCTTCCACTGTCTTCCACCCCTTGACAAATAATATGGTTTCTGTATAACCCACTTCATTCCATGTGGATATTTACTCTGTGGAAGGGAAGGTAGAGAAAGTTGTCCTTAGAGTTTCAACAGTCAGGAAATCATAAACTGGTACATCATCTTACCAAGTAGATCGAGATGACAGTGGGGACCAGGCTCATTAGAAGACAATGAAACAGGATTTCTCTCTCCCTCCTAAACTTCCTTTCCTGTTTTACTTAATTGAACCCACCCACAATATGAATGGAATATGAATTTGCCATGCCCCTCTAACTTCCTTTTAGTAACACTTTTTTTTTTTTTTTTTTTTTTTTTTGTGGATGGGAAAAAATATGGACTGAGAGGAAGAACGAGAATTTTAAATCCACTCATGTGTTTAATATACCTGAAAAGATAGGTAGTCTACCCACGTGGAGAGAATCTAAAAAGCTTTATCCAGATTTCTGTCTGGAAGGACAATGTGGGTGCATATGGAAGGATGCTGGAGAAGAAAATCTGGGAAACCTGAGAAAACTCTAAAACCTAGAAACATTGATTCATCAAACAATGGTCTTTTTATTTTTTCTTAAGATTTTATTAATTTATTTGACAGAGATCGCAAGAAGGCAGAGAAGTAGGCAGGCAATGGGGGTGGGGGGGAGCAGGCTCCCCGCTGAGCAGAGAGTCCAATACAGGGCTCAATCCCAGGACCCGAGATCATGACCTGAGCCTTAGACAGAGGCTTAACCCACTGAGCCACCCAGGCACCCCAAACAATGATCTTTAAATAAATCACTGAGATCACTGAGATGCCATAGAGTCCCAGGGGAGTTGTCAGCATATTTTTATCCCTTCAAGGAAATTGAAGTTATCATAAATTGATGTCAAAGTCACTTATAAAGATGTATATACATTGATACAGTATAGGAACATTGTAAATATTATCAGTCTAAATACTGTCACTGGTCAACAAAGCAGTGCCAGTGCTCTGTAAAGCCATGTGTATAGCATAGAGGTCCTTGTTAAAGGAAGAGTAGCCAGCACACCTTGAGACACATGCACCAGGGCTATCAATTCATGACTTGTTGATCACAGCCATGTCCGAAGCCAGAAGCCAGACAGCAGTGGTCCAGAAAGCCTATCTTGGATTCTAGTGGTATAATGATTTCCTCCATCTATACAATTTTGAAATTTACAAAACTTGCCTTCTTGTCTTTCTTCTTTCCTCCTGCCCTGCCTAACTCCAGTGCTAGGCTCTGATGGGCCAAAGCCCCACTCTTGCTAATGCCCTATTATCTGTGCTCTGCCAAAGTTTTCCATGCCTCATTCCTCCTACCGTAAAATTCTTATTATCAAATATTTGAGGCCATTTGGTATTTATAGTATCAAGCCAATATAGTGTATAGTCTTTAGGTACTAGGCAATAACCTAAAAGCTTAAACTTCTTATCCCATTTGATCCTCACAGCAACCTTGCAAGTGGGCCTGGCTTTCTCTCTGTAAATGGGGGAAAGGGAGTGTTAGAGAGACTGAGTACTTTGCCCAAGACAACAAAGGTAGAGGTACACTGGTTGAATTCAAACTCAGGTCTGTATGAGTTCAAAGCTAATACTGTTAACCATTTCCTTTAAATATTATATTGATTGTTATTAGACAGTTGTAAATTATTAGACATCTGAATGAGTGAACATGAGAAGATATCTTAAAACAATTACAGACAGTATGTTGAGAAATATCCGTGTCTGCTTATAATCATGGGGGAGACGTAGAACATAAACAGTAGGCACAAATTCTCTAAAATCAGACTTCGGGTCTCAGTCTTCTCTACACTATTCTCTGGCTTAGAAAAATTAACCCTTAGAAAAATTAACTTCTTTGCTCTCTCATTTCTCTGAAACATGGGAATCTACCTATGTATCTATCCAATCTCACAAAGGTATTCTGAAGATTATTTAATGTCAATTTATTTAATGTAATTAAATTTTTAAATTACCTAATGTAAATGAAGCACTGATAGTTTTTGGTCTAAACATATGTTATGTGTTTTCTCAAAAGCAAATCAAAATAAAAGGTACATTAGTGTAGAATTCAGAATCAAGAACATAAGTTTTTTAAAGAATGTAAGTAAGAATGAAAGCGGTAAGTTTTTGTGTCTCTTGATATCTGGCTTCTCTGAATTTAGAGCCAGCCACAAAGTAGTCCTGAGAAAACATTATTAACTAAAATAGTGAATGATTTTACACTGAATATGCAAAAAAAGGAAAAAAATATAGAACACAATGCTAAAAAAATGTAAAAAAAAAAATCCAAAGTAGTGCCAGTGTAAGTTATATAGTTTTAAAATGCAATTTAGCAAAATATTTGCAAAAGTTACAAAAATTTTGTATTTTTCACACAATATTAAATTAATGAGATTTTTTGTAAAGGAAAGAAATTTTAAAAAAGGAAAAACTGAAGAAACAATGTGTTCATTTATGTGTTATAATTATAATAGAAACAAATTTAAAAAAAATGAAGTCAGGATTTCTGAAAAAACAGAATCATAGTATAACTTTCTAGATTATTGCTTGACCACTAGGCATAGTATAAAACTGCAACTACTTAACAATGAGTATGGAAGGACATATTTTTACAAATGTTGAGTCTACTGAGACCTAAGTATAGCTCAACTTGAAATATTTGATTTAATTTGGGTCTGCTAAAGTGTACATATTGAGATGCTGCATTTTTATGCATTTATATCCTAATTTCCCTGTGGTCAAATCTTACTATTAAGCAGAATGTTAGATTCCATATTAAACGTTATTTTCCCCAAATTAACAATGTTTTTCAACCAATGTCAAGGTCAAGAATAAAGGGAAAGAGGAGACGAAGAATCTCCTGCAGATTTCAAACTTTTTGACCCATTTTATATCAATTTTAGAGATCCATTTAGTTTATGAAATATTATACTTTTTTCCATTCTTAGTTATATCATTTCTAGGAAATATTAACTGTCCAGAAGAACAAAATCTTCCCTTAAAGTTTAGATGGAGTATTGATCATCCTACTTTTTAAATCATGTTCCTTGGTATGAGGTCAGAAATTCTCTTGGATTCCATTTCCAATGGTTCATTTACATTTCTTTGATTCTGCATTCAGCATGCAGAATGTGTTTACAACCAGAATTCACTTTTCAAATTGTGTGAGGGCATAATGGGGCAAATGCAGAAAGATCGTTCAACTGTAGATACACTCTTGTTGTAGAGGACTCTTACTTATCATGACTTTGGTAGACCATACGATGTCTCAAAATTTAAAAACACTGGCAAAAAACATCTGACGGCTGCCAAGTTCCTAAACCACCTTGTCATCATAATTTTAGTTTCTTCTCATCATCTCAAAGAATTTTAATGGAAAGAAATAAGAAATGGAAGCAGTGAGGTTTTCTCTTCTCCACTGTTCTGACTGTGTCATTGGAGTATGTGCAAATATTTTCTGTCAATTGAAGTGTTAGTGATTGAAGTGGGCATTACACACTGTTTCCTATTGTTCTAAGATTACATACAGGGTCATTAAAACATGATCTAGGGATCAAATGGAAGTCAGAGTGACTCCTGACATACTTCTCACAAGAATAGTTCTTATAATGAGATCAATAAAAATCATTACAATAAAAGCTTATAAAGATGTTAAAAAATGTGATATTTTAATTGGTGCTAAAAGAGGGATGATCTAACAAATTAATAACTTTGGCTGGTTACAAGTTTAGAGAGTAATTTCAGATTTTGAACTAAAAATGTATAAAATAAATTATATTAAATAATACCGATAATTATTATGAATGTAAACTAATAACCATTTTTCCTATAAATGTGAACATTTCCCTCATTATCAATTTCTCAAATTGTTTAATTTTTTCAAGTATTTTTATCAAGTTCAGGGGTCAGCAAACTATGGATTATGAGCCATATCTGACCTACCAGTTACTTTTGTAAGAAAAGTTTTACTAGAATGCAAATAAAATTCTAAAATGTGAATTCTTGTATACATCATCAGTAGTTGTTTTCATGCTACAACATCAGAGTTGAGTAGTTGTAAGACCATATACTTGTAAAGTTTCAAATATTTATTTTTTATTTTTTTTGTATGCTTTGACATTCTTTTCATTTTTCAAATATTTATTTATTAAATTAAAAAAAATATTATGTTATGTTAGTCACCATACAGTACATCATTAGTTTTTGATGTAGTGCTCCAAGATTCATTGTTTATGTATAACCCTCTGTGCTCCATGCAATATGTGCCCTCCTTAATACCCACCTCCATACTCATCCATCCCCCCACCTCCCTCCCCTCTAAAACCCACAGTTTGTTTCCTGGAGTCCACATTCTCCAATGGTTCATCTCCCCCTCCAATTTCCTTCCCTTTACTTTCCCCTTCCTTCTTCTAATATCTTCCATGCTATTCCTTATGTTCCACAAGTAAGTGAAACTTATGATAATTGACTTTCTCTGCTTGATTTATTTCACTCAGCATAATCTCCTCCAGTCCCATCCATGTTGATGAAAAGTTGGGTATTCATTCTTTCTGATGGCTGAGGTAATATTCCATTGTATATATGGACCAATCTTCAAGTATTTGTTATCTGTCCCTTTACATAAAAAGTTTCTATTCCCTGATCTGGTTGTTAAAAATGCAACAAGTTTCACACCCACATTTCTGTCTTGTCTGAAATAGCAGATTGTAATACTTGACTATACTAACTAAGAAAAAGATAAATTTATTCTTTTTGTTTTCACCTAAAATGAGGAAAAAAAAATATGGTGGAAAATAATACCAGGGAAATTAGATAAACGCATTCTCTGTGTGAAATAAAAATATGTGGCCAAAATGTCTTTCCTTGGGAAAGATAATATTTATTCTTTTCCGAATGAATGTTCTTCTGCTTTCTTTTTTTCTTTACTCTTCTTTTTATTTTATTTATTTTATTTAAAGTAACTAGAATAGCTCTTCTTGGGCTAGAACATTATAAGGGAGACTTTAGCTTATGAATCAAAGAGAAGGAATCCTTCTCATGCGTGAAGATTTCCTAAGAATCTGTAAACTTGTAAGCAGAAGAAAAGGCCTCCCCAGACCCCTGACAACCACGAGTGTAATTTCTGTTTCTATGGACTTCCCTCTCCTGGACATTTCGTATAAGTGGAATTACACAATGTAACTTTTTGTGTCTATCTTATTTCACATAACAAAATGTTTATGAAATTTATCCTTAGTATAACATGTGTCAATACTTTATTCTTCTTAATTGTTAAATCATATTCCATTACATGATACATATAACATGTCTATGATATCTGTATACACTACATTGTGTTACTCCATTCATCATTTGGTGGGCATCAGCATTTGGCTGAGATACATAATGCTGCTACAAATATTCATGTTAAAGTTTTTGTGTGGGCATGTATTACCAGTTTTTTTGGGTACATACCTAGTAGTGAAACTTCTGGGTCATATGTTAACTCTGTGCTTAATTTATTGAGGAACTGATGGAATATTTTCAAATTGGCTACACTATTTTGCATTCCTACCAGCAATATAACCCATGACAAAGCCGCTCAGCTGTTTCTCCCTGAATGAAGTCATGTTTAAGGCATGTATGTGAGTGTATGCATCTCTGTGTGTATGTGTGTGTGTGTGTGTGTCTGAGAGAGCAAGAGAGAGAAAGAGCAAGAGATAGAGATAAACAGAAACAGTCTAAGAAAAGGAAACTTGGTTTTGGTTGGAGGGAGATCTTCTAAAGATAACGTATGAGGAATATTATATCGTAATGAGTTTTTACTATTCCTTTATCATCCAAAATTACTCTATCATTCTAGTGTTCAAATTCTTCTAAATTTTATTTTATTTTTTTTCTGTAAGCTGTCCTTTATTTTTTTTTAATTAAATTTATTTATTTTCAGTATTCATTATTTTTTTCACCACACCCAGTGCTCCATGCAATCCGGGCCCTCTATAATACCCACCACCTGGTACCCCAACCTTCCACTCCCCCGCCACTTCAAACCCCTCAGATTGTTTTTCAGAGTCCATAGTCTCTCATGGTTCACCTCCCCTTCCAATTTCCCCCAACTCCCTTCTCCTAACTCCCCATGTCCTCCATGCTTTTTGTTATGCTCCACAAATGAGTGAA